>NC_079440.1:43017465-43302465 GCF_903798145.1 Danio aesculapii
CATTACTACTACATGCTTTTTTTACTACATACTAGGTAGGTTCCCCCATGGATCATCATCCTGATGCAAAAACTCAGCGTTCATCATGTAGTTTTGCTGCTGTTGGATCAAAAACATCAGCTGCCATTCATGTTCATACACTCTAAATATAATTCTGTTGGCCTGTCTATCTTAGAAATAATGTCTTACATTTTACACTGAATTCTGTGCAAAATATATACATTTTTTGGAATTTTATATTTGAATATTTTTTTGTGAATATGTTGAAAATATATTTTCTTTTGCTAAAATAGATACTTATTGTATTAGACTTTTTTTGCTTTAGCAGCTCTCATACATAACCCGTTATTTAAGTGCTTTTTTTCAGCGTGTTATTTAATGAGTAGACATTAATTCTATGCTAAAAGCAACATACACAGGCGTGACTACAACCTACAAAACATGTCCATGATCTTTTATTCACGTGATAAATTCAGGATCTTTTGCATTATATTTCTACTCGTAAATTGCGCAGTATAGTTACTTTTGTTGAGGTAAAGCAATTGTTAAAAAAAATTAATTGAAGATTAATATGTAAAATCATATAGTCAATAAAAAAATCCATCAAAAAACTGTTAAACAGCATAAATTCTGTATTAGGAAATATGAACTTAACAGAAATAAATCTCAATGCATAAAGTTTTTATAAAGTATTTAATTGTTTTAGTATTAAATGCACAAATCTTTACAAATTCAGCACTTTTTCACGATATAAGATTGAAAGACTAGACAAAACCCATGCAGTATGATCGGAAGTGGACAAAAGACTGTTTACCTTATGGCATGTTTTTGAACTGGAATGTGTCTCTCTTGTTTACCTGTGATTCGAACGAGCAAAATGTGGCTTATTACCATGTAAACAGGGCAGCATCAGTCATATTGAATTCACCGACTCCCCCTGTCTTATCTGCGTAGTCATTTTTGTCTTTTCTCATAATAATCTTCATAAACTAGCCAATGACACGAAATAAGATAGATTGCGCCACCAAACACATGAAAACGAAAGTAACGAGCCTGATTTAAAAATGTAAGAAGTAGAAAGTACAGATATTTGTGCAAAAATGTAAGAAGTAAAAGTAAAAAGTAAATTGAATAAGTCAAAAAATAAGTAGTGGAGTAAATTGATACCAGACAAATCTACTTAAGTACAGTAAGTAAAAGTTTTTGTACTTCGTTACTTCCCATCACTGCATACAGTAAGTTCATACACAAGCACAATTAGCTGTTTATCAGAAAAATTTGCTACAGTTAGAGCTGTGGTTCTAAAAGTGGGGGTCAGGACCCCTCCGGGATTTCGCAGGACAATGAGGGGAGTCGCTTGGTGATTTCCAAAAATCAAATTAATTTTAATAAACTATTATAATCACCATATTTTATCCATAACCTACTGAAGAATAATAAAGTGGTCAATTATGTTATTTTAAAGACATAGCATATTGATTTTATGGCACCAGTATAAACTTTCTGACATATTTATGGCACTCGCATACATCAAAAATAAATACAGACCACAATTGGAGATGGAGGATGGTCTTTGAGTGGTGTTCTTCAAAATTAAATGATGAATACACTTAGGCCAATTGGTATGAGTGTGCCGTTATGTGCAAGGTTTATATATTTATAACAGCCTCAGAGGATATTGGGGGGTCACAAGTCACTGGCACTGTAAATTTGGGAGTTGCAGGCTCAAAAGTTTGGGAAACCCTGAGATAGAGGAGAGTGGAGATGGAAGTAACATTGATTCTCTTGATGTTCTGGCAACATTTGCTTTGCAGGCTATAACAGCATTCAGTGTCCAACCCTTGATGGAGCTGCCAAATTTAACCTGATTTGGGGACCATGTCATGCGGTTAGGTTCGTATTTTAGTTTTTAATTGAAAAAGTAAATTGTTATAGCTTATTACAAATTGTTTCTCTTTTCATGCATCACAGTAATGATAAATCTCCAGGTTAATTAGTGCAATAACACATCCTTAAGTTTGCAATCTCTGAGTTTTTCTGTTTAAAAGTAAATTAGGTTTAAATGGCAAGAGTTATTGTGGGGGCTAAAGTAACACTGTTATTTATGTCCCACTGCTAATAGCCATGCAATTTTTTTCACTTCCACATTAGAGTTTTTAGTGTTTTGATTCATATGTTTTATAAGATTAATGCATATTGCCAATAATAACAATAATAATATTAAAAAATAGCATTTTGCAATGTTGGGTTGCTTTTGAAACGTTTGATGGATCTGAAATTTAAAATGAAAATGCAATTTAGCTTTTTTGCAAAATAAAAGGACAAAATATGTTAGCAGTTAACATTAAAAAGGTCATAGACAGATATATTTAAAATAAACAAGATTAAGTCAGTAAATCTAGCAAATATTGTTGTGTTACTTTTGACCCACCAGTGTGTTACTTATGTCCCTACTGACGGGGCATAAAAAAAAAAACAATGTGCAGTTTTGAAGTTGTTTTACATTTGTTCAAAATACCACCCAATATTGATAGACCACACTTGTTAGTTAGTAACCACAGCAAAACTATATTTCTGTCTAAAATATAATCTTTTAAAAATAGGTTTTTAATGAAAAATGGTACTTTCGTCCCTGCTCTACCCTACATAATCAATATGGGCTTAAATTTGACACTCAGCAGTAATTTGAGGCCATCCAAATAGGAGGTAGTGTTTACAGATATTAAAAATGTAGCTCAGGTATGAAATGTACTTTTTAAAACAACTACACAGGTATTGATAATTGCTCTCCATACAAGTCAAACATTACTTTTGCTTCAAAAACAAAGAGATACGTTATGAGAGGCCAAATCAACAGTTTGGTACTAACAAGATGAAGCGCACTAGTGGTCTCAGCAACATAAATACAACAGTGGTGTGGTGAAAACAGCAGTCAGAGGAAGACTTCACCACAGCAGACTCAGAGGCTTCACCACACAATGCTAAAAGGTGTAAAAGAAGGAACAGATTAGAATTAGCCAAAATTCTTGTTCCGGCTTGTTCTTTCTTTTAAAGGGTGAAACTAAGATCAACCTGTACCAGAATGATGGGAATGCTTGGAACAGCTTGTGATGACACAAATATGTTCGTTAGACATTTTACCACAAGTTTTCTGAACTTAAAGACTAGTTATGCGTTGCCAAACCATTCAGAAGTTACAACCAGCTATATTCATAATGCCTGGCAGCTAAAAAGGCAGAAACGTGTGCAGGTAACCTCAGGTCATGATTGTCATGAGATCGCATCATATCCGTCAGCTCTTCATCAAATCTGTGCTATGTAAATGACCTTCCATGCAGTGTATAACACTTTAACGCTTTAAGTGAATGAAAACATCCAGCTGAGGATTAAATCTGAAAGAGCACCGTGATTAAAACTATTGATTCTTTAATGAAATAGTCAACTCAGAGTCGAATAAATGAATTATGTTGGGATCAGATAATTTGCTTGAACACGTCGATGACGATTTGGTACATCACCAAATTAAAATTTCCAGTAAAACGTGAACGTGCTTTTCCCTTCAGACACTAACGGAGTGTGGGGGATCACGGGACTGATCATGACACAAAGATGTCGATCACTGACTGATGGAGATTCAGGTGTGGGGAATAAAGGGTTAAAGTAAATTTTCACAACACCACAGTATAGCCAACCTAGTGCTGTGTTTGTTCCTGTCATTTTTCTCATGATTGATACAATAACTTATGCAGCAACACGGTGCAGCAGAGACTGTGTCTGAATAACAAAGTAAGTAACTGTACTATGCACCGGGTTTCTGGTGGGTACTGTACCAAAATCGGCGACCTGGGGTGTTACAGACTGTACCAAAAAGTTGAGAACCCGGGGGTGGTGGTGAAATTACTGGCGTTTTCCGGAGAAATAACAAAACGGGAGGGTGGCAGGAGATGGGACTGAAATACGGGAGATTCTTGGGGAGTGTTGGCAGGTATGCCTGTGATGTGTAGAAATATAGGCCTACATTCATCAGATTTGTTCAGCTGAGAATAGGAGTACAAAATTATAAAATAAAAACATGTCCTGATCTAGGTTGTGTTGAGCCAAGGCTAGTAAACACTCTCGGGACATATATATTGGTACGATCTCATTTGTACATTTTAGGATGATTTTTTTCATCCCCTTAATTACGGTCTGGTTAGGGGTGAGGTTTGGGCACATGCCTCCTTTAACAAATTAAATATTTTTATATAAAATGAAGGAATTAGTTAAAATTAGCCATTTTTCCGACAGTACATAAAATAATTATATTTCCCTGTGAGATTAGGCAAAAAAAAAAAAGCACGGCTACTGGTTTAAGCTGGTTCTTACTGGTCATGTCCTGCTCATGACTAGATTAGAACCATCAGCTTAAATCAGGGCATAACTAGCAAGAACTGGTTTAAACCAGAAAGCGTAGTCAAAATCCTTCCTTACCAGCATATGCTGTTTTTTTTCCAACAGGGATACTAACTCTAACTAATCATTTTAGGTTGTATTAGACAGGTAAATTGTGTTTGACAGGTTATTTTAGTCAGTTTAATAATATTCATTGATATCATGTTTCACTATTATCATCATCATTATTACTCTCTGTGTGTCACGGATTGGTCAGGCTCTCACGATCCCCACTCACGAAGATCACCATCACCTGACTTCTAATGAGCACACAGCTGCATCACATTCACGAGCACCAGATAAAAGCACAGCACTCCAGTCGCTCATTGTCCGGGCTCGTCTCGACGAAAGCGGACAACTGAGCGACCACTCAGCGTAGTCATCCTCAGCTTAAACAAACGATTTACTTACCTGTTCTCTTTGTATTCCTCCTAGTCTTCCTGGTCCTCCCGAATCGTCCTGTCTTCCAGTCCTTCCAAGTCTGTGTCATCCTCTGTCAGCTGTATCTGGTGTGTGCTGTCCATCCTCGTGTATTCCTGTTACCCAGCCACGGAGGAAAAGACCCCAACATCATTCCTGATCCTCCTGGCTATCCTTCATGTGCTCCTTGTTGTCATTTAATAAACACCCTAACGTTTCCTTACCTCTGTCTCCTGTCCGCTTCATAACAGAAGCCCGGACCCTTAACGACGACAACATGAGCACCCCCGATCACTTTCAAGAGCTGGTGGACCAGTTGATGCGGATTCTACAGCCACCAGCTCCACTTTCCAACGCACCACCAGCACCGAGCACTTCCGCCTCCACAGTTTCTTCTTCGGCCCTTCCTTCCAGTCCCATGGCCCGACCAGCGCCCTACTCAGGCGGAGCGGGGGAGTGCAATGGTTTTCTGTTACAATGTTCCCTCATATTCGAAATGCAACCTTCTCTATATCCCACAGATAAGTCAAAGATCGCCTACATCGTATCACTACTCTCTGGACCTGCACTTAAATGGGCTGAGACGATCTGGAACCAAGCCGGGCCGGTCATGAATTCCATCACTACCTTCACGGAGTATTTCAAAGAGGTGTTTGGACGTTCTGATGGGGAAGTAGCCGCTGGAGAGCAGCTGTATCATCTAAAGCAAGGTACTCTATCTACACAGGAATATGCTCTCCGGTTTCGCACTCTAGCAGCTGCAAGTGGATGGAATGAGAGATCGTTGTTGACCACGTACCGGCTCGGCTTGGAACCCACTCTCCGAATCCAGCTGGCCACATTAGATGATACTATGGGTCTGGAGAGATTCATCCAACATTCTCTCCGATGTTCCGATCGTCTCCGTTCCTATCAACAGGACACCATCACCCCCTCGTCTGCACTCCTCCAATCGCCTGAGTCAACAGCCTCTCCAGAACCAGAACCCATGATAATAGAGTCTGGAAGACTGACATCAGCGGAACGACAGAGGAGGCTGACCCGGGGTCTGTGTCTATACTGCGGTGTCAGTGGACACACCCGTATGGAGTGTCCCCTTCGTCCCATTCGGACTTCAGTGAGTGTATTCAGTACGAATATTGAACAATGTAAACCACTTACTACCACCGTACAAATAACTACTGCCTCTATTTCTCTCCTTGTCACAGCCCTCATCGACTCCGGGTCAGCAGGGAACTTCATCTCCCAATCCCTCTGTCGTCAACTCCACCTACGTACTGAGGCGTCCTCGCATATATACCAGATACAACCGATAACCCAGTGCACTCGATCTTCGACCCGTATCCATCGACAATGCGAAGACATCCTTCTTCAAGTGGGGTTGTTACATCAAGAGAGGATTCAATTTCTGGTTCTGGAGGGTGCAAATATGGACATCATTCTAGGGCGCCCGTGGCTGGTGAAGCACGATCCCATCATCTCTTGGGGCACAGGAGAGATAAAGAAATGGGGATCTGGATGTACACCTACCTGTTTTCCAAATCTCCCTCTTCAAGGTCGGAACCCCATTTCTTTGTTTACAACATCGGTCGAGAGTCCTCCTGAGAAGCAGTCTATCCACATTCCTAAGGAGTACAGCTCCTTTCATGATGTCTTCTGCCCCAAGAGAGCTTCCCAGCTACCGCCGCATCGGCCATGGGACTGCGCGATCGACCTAGTTCCAGATGCCCAGTTGCCAAGAGGTAGGATCTACCCGCTCTCGCTTCCAGAGAATCAGGCAATGGAAGATTACATAAGGGAGGCTCTGAGTCAGGGGTACATACGTCACTCAAAATCACCAGCCGCCTCCAGCTTCTTCTTTGTGGCCAAGAAGGACGGAGGGCTGCGTCCATGCATCGACTACAGGGTCCTAAATAACGGTACAGTAAAATACCGATATCCCCTTCCTCTGGTACCAGCCGCTTTGGAACAGCTCCGAGAAGCTAAAGTCTTCACTAAATTGGACCTCCGCAGCGCGTATAATCTGATAAGAATACGTGAGGGGGACCAATGGAAGACAGCATTCGTGACCCCTACTGGCCACTATGAATATGAGGTCATGCCTTACGGTCTGGTCAACGCCCCCTCCGTATTCCAAAACTTCATTCATGAAGTCCTCCGGGAGTTTCTTCACCACTTTGTAATAGTGTACATAGATGACATCCTCATTTACTCCCGGAGTGAGGCCGAACATCGCCAACACGTTGCGGAGGTCCTACACACATTGAGAGAACATCACCTCTACCTCAAAGCGGAGAAATGCTCATTCCACCAGAAGTCGATTCATTTCTTGGGATACATCATTGACCAAACCGGTATACGTATGGATGGGAAGAAAATTGAGGCTGTTCTATCCTGGTCAGAACCCACTTCCATTAAGGAGCTCCAGAGGTTTCTTGGGTTTGCTAACTTTTATAGACGGTTTATCAAGGACTACAGCAGGATTACATCACCTCTCACTAATCTCCTCAAGGGTAAACCCAAAGGACTGGAGTGGACCAAAGAAGCAGCCGCAGCCTTCCGCCTTCTTAAGAAGGAGTTCACAAGGGCCCCACTCCTGACTCATCCTGACCCAAATCTTCCTTTCGTGGTGGAAGTGGACGCATCCACCACCGGCGTCGGGGCAGTATTATCCCAACATCATGATACACCGCCCCGACTGCATCCCTGTGCCTATTTCTCTCGGAAGTTGAGCCCGGCGGAGCAGAATTACAGCATAGGAGACAGGGAGCTTCTAGCAATCAAGCTAGCCTTGGAGGAGTGGCGTCACTGGTTGGAGGGAGCCAAACATCCGTTCCAGGTGATCACAGATCACAAAAACCTCCAATATATCAAAGAGGCCAAGAGACTATGTCCACGTCAAGCCAGATGGTCACTTTTCTTCTCACGTTTTGATTTCTCCATTTCCTATCGTCCAGGACCCAAGAATCTAAGAGCAGACGCTCTCTCTCGTTTACACGAGCATCACGATCATGAAGAACTCCCAACGAAGATTCTTCCCGAACACATCTCCATTTGTCCGATCACCTGGAACACTCCTCCAGTCGTTGCCACTCCGGAAGCCCCTGCTCCGCCGGGATGCCCTCCTCATCGGCAGTTCATACCACCTGAACACCGGGTAGATCTGATCCACTCCTTACATACCTCGCTAGGCACTGGACATCCAGGGATCAACAATACTCTCTCGCTAGTATCCCAACGATTCTGGTGGCCAAACATGGCAAGGGATGTGAGGCAATATGTTCAGGGCTGTAAGGACTGTGCCCAATCCAAGAGCCCACGTCATCTACCCGCTGGAAAGCTCCATCCCTTGCCGATTCCGAACCGTCCCTGGTCACACCTAGGAGTGGACTTTATCACTGACCTCCCTTCGTCAGAAGGTAATACCTGTATTCTAGTCATCGTAGATAGATTCTCAAAGTTTGTCAAACTAATCCCTCTGAAAGGTCTTCCCACAGCCTTTGAAACAGCCGACAATATCTTTAATCAAGTCTTCAGGTCATTTGGTATTCCAGAAGATATTGTGTCGGACAGAGGTCCACAGTTCATCTCACGTCTATGGAAAGCCTTCTTCAAGCTCCTAGGTGTGGCCGTCAGCCTCTCTTCTGGATATCATCCCCAAACCAACGGGCAGACAGAGAGGAAGATTCAGGAGGTGGGACGGTTCCTGAGGACCTTCTGCAGTGGTCACCAGAGCTCCTGGAGCCAGTATTTGGGCTGGGCAGAATATGCCCAAAATTCACTGCGGCAACCCTCCACCGGACTCACGCCATTCCAGTGCGTCCTGGGCTTCCAACCACCGCTCTTTCCCTGGGATGGCGAACCATCTGATGTCCCCGCAGTGGATCACTGGTTCCGGGAGAGCGAGAGAGTCTGGGACGAGGCTCATCAACATCTGCAGAGGGCAGTCCGTCGAAGCAAGGTAACCGCCGATAGAAGAAGGTCTGAAGAACCCAGATACACACCCGGACAAAAGGTGTGGCTATCCACCCGGGACATACGCATGCGACTGCCCTCTCGCAAGTTAAGTCCCCGATTTGTTGGTCCCTTCACCATCGTGGAACAGGTTAACCCCGTCACCTACAAACTACAATTACCCTCTCACTACCGTATTCACCCTACATTCCACGTATCACTCCTGAAACCCTATCACGATCCTGTTCTTCCCTCCACAGAGCCTGACCACGAAGAGGAACCCCCTCCTCCACTGCTCCTAGAAGAAGGAGCCGTCTACGCAGTGAAGGAGATCTTGCGTTCCCGACGTCGTGGTGGCCAGTTGGAGTACCTGGTGGACTGGGAAGGGTACGGCCCCGAAGAAAGGACATGGGTTCCCAGAGCTGATATTCTCGATCCTAGTCTCATGGTGGAGTTTCATGAGAGCCACCCTGAGTTCCCAGCGCCTAGAGGCAGAGGGAGACCACCACGGCGTCGGAGGTGTCGGCCCTCAGGAGCGGGCCCTGGGGAGGGGGGTACTGTCACGGATTGGTCAGGCTCTCACGATCCCCACTCACGAAGATCACCATCACCTGACTTCTAATGAGCACACAGCTGCATCACATTCACGAGCACCAGATAAAAGCACAGCACTCCAGTCGCTCATTGTCCGGGCTCGTCTCGACGAAAGCGGACAACTGAGCGACCACTCAGCGTAGTCATCCTCAGCTTAAACAAACGATTTACTTACCTGTTCTCTTTGTATTCCTCCTAGTCTTCCTGGTCCTCCCGAATCGTCCTGTCTTCCAGTCCTTCCAAGTCTGTGTCATCCTCTGTCAGCTGTATCTGGTGTGTGCTGTCCATCCTCGTGTATTCCTGTTACCCAGCCACGGAGGAAAAGACCCCAACATCATTCCTGATCCTCCTGGCTATCCTTCATGTGCTCCTTGTTGTCATTTAATAAACACCCTAACGTTTCCTTACCTCTGTCTCCTGTCCGCTTCATAACACTGTGATACTTGATTGTTCAATAAATGCGCATTTATGTACTGATATTCAACCTCATGGTTAATCACGTCACATGCTCTTGTTTCAAACAAACACAAATGGAGCCACTTTGCATCTCATTGAGTATTTTGAAAAGATCATAAAGCGTTTTTTAGCTGAATCTCTGAGATAATATAGATAAGATTACAAAATTCTTTGAATTCATGCAAGCATTTCATGTATAGTGAGTATCCAGTAAGCGTGGTAAAGTACAGTTTATTCATAATGTATTGTAGGCTACTAAACCGTACAGTGATAATTTGTGCTGACTTTGCATTGCTCTGTCTTATTAATTTACTCCTTATTTATATTATTTACAAGTTGGCCGAAAGATTCGAGTCTTGAGCCTTGGATCGGAAAACACATATCCAAAGATGAGATAAGGGCTTTAAACCCTCGACGAGTCTGGTTTGAATTGGATTCATAAACATTAATCACAGAGAACGTCCAGGCATCTGTTGTTTCTGATGTGGCTAAATTGCATTCATTATTGGTTTTGTATTGATATTGGATTTGTAATATTATTTAATGAAAAACAAGAAGATTAGCTTTCTAAATGGCTAAACCCTGGGAAGTCTAATCTTTCTTTTCCCATAAACAAGATCAAGCTGAGATCACATCACAAGAAAATATTTATTGTTTGTTTTTTTACTTATTTTTTCCCTTCTACTCATTTCTCATGCACAGAATGTTTTCACATGTAACTGTGTCTTAGAATGTAAATTCCCCTGTGATGATTATGATATGTGACTCTATACCACAAAACCTGTCTTATGTTGAGTGGGTATATTTTTATCATTAAAAAATTCTAAATATAATCCAAAAATAATTACGTTATTAAGAAAAGATCATGCTCCATGCTGATATTTTGGAAATTCCCTACTGTAAATATATCCAAATTAAATTTTTTGATTAGTAATGTGCATTGCTAAACACTTTAGCCTTCTTGGACAACATTATAGGAGAATTTCTCAATATATATATATTTATTTATTTATTTATTTTTTCCCCGAAATCTTCAGATTCCAGATTTTCAAGGAGTTGTATAACTTATTAATGTAGCTTTCAGATTATGTATGAATCTCAATTACAAACCTGACACTTATGAATGGATTTGTGATCTAATTATTTCAGAACACGCAATTATCTGTTTCATATATTCATAGCAAACCAAAACAAGACTGTGGCAGAGTAAATACCATCTGCAGTTGTCCATTAATTTATTGTGTATATGTGTTGTTGGCTTCATTACACATGGACCTTCAGAATGCACTGGGGCAGTTTGCTGTCAAGTGTGACACAGCTGGGATGAGAATCAGCACCTCCAAGTCTGAGGCCTTGGTGCTCCACTGGAAAAAGGTGGTTTGCCATCTCCAGGTTGGGGTAACATCCTTACCCCAGGTGGAGGAGTTCAAGTACCATGGGGTTTTGTTCACGAGTGAGGGATGAATGGAAGGTAAAATTGACAGTCGGATTGGTGCAGTGGCATCAGTAATGCGGTCTATGTACCAGTCTGTTGTGGTAAAGAAGGAGCTGTGCTGAAAGGCAAAGCTTTCTATTTACTCGTCAACTCTACGTTCCTACTCTTACCTATGGTCATGAGCTTTGAGTCGTGACTGAAAGGACAAGATCTCGTACATAAGCGGCCAAAATTAATTTCTTTCACAGGGTGGCAGGGGGCACTCTTATAAATAGGGTGAGGAGCTCTGTCACCCGGGAGGAGCTCAGAGTAGAGCCGCTGCTCCACCACATTGAGAGAAGTCAGCTGAGCTGGCACCTGGACACCTACCTAAGGAGGTGTTCCAGGCATGTTCCACTGGGAGGAGACCTCGGGGAAAAACCAGGACATGCTGGAGGGACTATGTCTCTCGGCTGGCCTGGGAACACCTCAGGATCCCCCTGAAAGAGCTGGAGGAAGTGTTTGGGGAGAGAGAAGTCTGGGGTTCTCTCTTAAGACTGCTGTCCCCATGACCCGGCCCCGGAAAAGTGAAAAAAAAATTTATGAATGAAGGAATGTGTTGTTGTTTTGTTGTTGTTGTTTTACTGGAAACATTTACACGGTTTGAAGGTGCTAAGGCAATCAAAATCTTTTAATAATAAGCTATACACAAAAAAGTGCTAATTAGCACTGAAAATGGTTCCTGGGCGAATAATCAGAGGGGAACCACTTTAACTGCTACATAGCACACATATATTTAAAAATTGTACTATATAACACCCCAATCACCCCAAACAACAATTTAAAAAAACATTGCTGGTGCTATTCATTCATTCATTCATTTTCTTTGCGGCTTAGTCCCTTTATTAATCTGGGGTCACCACAGCAGAATGAACCACCAACATATCCAGCACATGTTTTACGCAGCGGATGTCCTTGCAGCTGCAACCCATCACTGGGAAACATCGATACACTCTCATTCACACACATACACTACGGACAATTTAGCTTACGGTGCAGAATACGGGACCACTGAAGAACGAACCAGCTTTTTTGTGCATGTGTAAACATGATTATTTCATTAATCTTGCTCATTCATTAATCTTATTAGTACTAATCTTAATTTCCTCAATCAACAACTTGTTTGCTTGTGTGACATGCTAGAAATAGAATGTGGAATGCAGAAATCGAATGAAAAACAGCTATGAAGATTAATTATAGGGAGCTGGCATACAAAATAAAAAAAATAATGTTGCATTAATTTGCACCATCCTGCCCTTGAGTAGTATACATGTCTCTGCAAGGTCTATATAAATGAATGTTATAGATAGTGCTGGAATCATCTTTTTTAAAATGGCTTCTTTAAAAAAAATTGCTCTTTAAGTATGGGTTGGAAAGAGCAGATAATTCTATGTTTTACTTTTGAATAATAAATTACACTTAAGTATAAGGTGATCTGGTTTCTAGGCTTGGCAAGATACTGTTAATTTGCAGAAGTTGTTCAAAGATGTCATAATAAAAATTGACAGGCATGGCCGAAGTAATCATAGAAGAATTTGCCAAAGGTGTTAATTTAAAGTGTAATTCATTTATCACTCCAATTTTTTTCATGATATGTGTTTTGCAACGGTTGCCCAACAACACATCTACTGCATTGATTGTTAGCATTGATTGATCTAATAGTTTGCAAAGCTATTAAAGCTTTGTGAATTTTAATACTAATTTTAATCATAAACTCTTCAAATATACCTTGAAGAATTTCATTTGGTCTGAATGCCACCGCGCACCATTCTGATGTTCTTTAAGAATCATATAATGAATATTAAAGCAACATGACAATGGATGTGTTCATATTTCCAAACATTCAAATGGCAAAACATAAATCAAAGCTCGGGTGAAATAGTACAAAGAACTTTTCTCTCACTCTGCTTTAGACGGAAAGATGCATTCCATAGTCTGGGTAATCTGATGACTCAACTCTTAAGTAACTTTTTTTTTTCAATGAAGCCAATGCTGAGTTACATCAAATGTTGAGTTATAGAAGCTGTTGTATAATGTTCCCCATTACCCCATTTGATGATATAAGCATGGATGTTATAAGAAGCCTAGGGTCAGGACACTAGAGACAAAGTGGTGCAGGTCCAAGTAGGTCACCGAGTGTGTGTTCAGACTAGCCAAATGAATCTATATAGAGACTCATCTACCACTGAGCTCATCTATCATGTTGAGCTCATTCTTAATCCACGACAACCATCTGCTCTGGATACAGGCTGGATCCAAGTTTATGTGATCCTCAGGATAAGGAGGGACAGAAAGACTAACATAAGTGTATGTGCTGTTCAAATTACAGTGTCTTTTAGGGAATAGTTCCCCACCCTGTCAGATTTCCTACCTCGCATTTAATAAGTAGGTAGCACATTTTGATTATGTAATATGCTACCTGTCTGATTTTGCTACTAGTGTAAATTGTGATGTGGAGTGGTGTGAGGCTGTAATATCGCCCTAACATACCCTAGACCCTTAAAACAACCTAGGAACAATTCATATATAGTAATGGTAGCATAATCTGACGGAATGGAGAATAATTTTGGATTTGAAGGTTATACATTTGAGTTTTATGTGTATGCTACTGCAAAAAGATGTGTCTTTATTCTAGATTTAAACTGACAGAGGGGGTCTGCCTCCTAAAGTGTGCAAGGAAGGCTGTTCTAGAGTTTAGGCGTCATTAATAAAAATAATCTACAATCTGTTTGGATATTTTAGAAATAATCAGTTGTCTAGAATTAATTATTGAACTTATTAATGAACGTAGTTGGACACGAGAGGCTGTAACTATTTACGTGCGATGAGACTTTTAAAGACCAGAGAGAGTCAGGACCTCGGTTTAATGCCTTATCCAAAAGACGGTGCTCACTGACAGTCCCCTTTACTATTTTGGGGCATTAGGACTCACACAGACCGCAAGTTGCGCGCCCCCTGCTGGCCTCTCTAACACCACTTCCAACAGCAACCTAGTTTTCCCGTGTGGTCTCCCATCCAGGTATTGACCAGGCTCAGCCCTGCTTACCTTTAGTGAGTAACCAGTCTTGAGCTGCAGGCGGATATGGGCTGTGGCATTCATTAGGCCTACAAAGCCACATTTTACAATAATACTTCTGCAATCTCATAAAAGCATGAATAAGCTTTTCTGAATGACACATTAATAGCATATATCATAGTTTGGTATACGATCTGAGACCCATCAGCTATATTTAAGATTGAATAATCAAATCATTGTTTCAAAAACTCTCTTCAAAAACAGATTTATTCAGGAATGAAACAATTCAGTATGGGCCTTAGATGCACAAATGTTCTGCAAAGGTTTCTTTGGAAATATTTTCAGTTGTGAAATGCAAAAAAGATACATGTTGTGTTTAAAATATAAATCCTTTCATATTTATTTCCTTTTTGTTGAGATGTAAAAGTGCTGGGCAACGCAGTGGTGCAGTAGGTAGTGCTATTGCCTCACAGCAAGAAGGTCGCTGGTTCGAGCCTCGGCTGGGTCAGTTGGCGTTTCTGTGCGGAGTTTGCATGTTCTCCCTGCGTTCGCGTGGGTTTCCTCCAGGTGCTCCGGTTTCCCCCACAGTCCAAAGACATGCGGTACAGGTGAATTGGGTAGGCTAAATTTCCCATAGTGTATGAGTGTGTATAGTTATTTTCCAGAGATGGGTTGTGGCTGGAAGGGCATCCGCCGCGTAAAAGCATGCTGGATAAGTTGGCGGTTCATTCCGCTGTGGCGACCCCGAATTAATCAAGGGACTAAGTCAAATAGAAAGTGAATGAATGAATGTAGAAGTGCTAAAGAAAATATATACTTCTCCCTCCCTTATCCAACTGCTGTGTGTGCCCCTGAACTCAACTGAAATGAGTTTCTGAATGACCAAAGGACTTTATGAATGGTTGACAACCCACAAGGACAATGATAACACCATGCAGTCACAACAACCACTACTCATGAACACAATGCCGGCTGTGCCCTGCCTGCAGAGCTCACCACAGACAGACAGTGACGTATTAGAAGAACTTCAACACTCAAGGACAATCTCCTGGAAAAAAGCCAGAACAACATACTTCAGAATCCAGTAACACCAGAGCTTCATCACCAGACACGTTGTCCATCTCTCCAGGATCTCCCATTGTGAGTTACTTAGAGGAAATGGATTATTTTGTATTTGGTGGATACAAACTTTCCCACTATATTTCCCCAAGCCAAATATCAACCAAAATGCGACAAGCCTCACTACCACCTTGGGCCTTCTGCATCTTTTGTTGGTGAGCAAAGACAATCAATAACAGCTCTCTGTGATGTGTCTCCATCCTCAGATGTTTACAGAACAAGCAGGTGCCTGTAGATTGCTGTATGTCTGTTTCGTTTCATGATAGAAAGTATAAGCCTTTTTGAGATGTCTAAAAAACATTTAATTTGCTGCCTAATAAATATAAATCAGAGATTGTCATGGGACAAAGACTAAAACTAAACTACTTGATCACTGGGATTTTCTTTTATCACCAATACAAACAGGGATTTCATGTTTATTTTAAAAGAAAGCTAGGTAGGCAGGGACCAGAGCGCAGCCAAGATAACAGTGTATTCAAGGGAGGAAGTAGCCATATTAGAAATGTAGACTCCTCCAGGGGGGCAACTGATTGAGATGAAGCCAGTGGTGGCGGAGGGCCTTGTCAGGGATGATTGATCACGCAGCTGAGGCAGGTTCAGGTATCTGGAAGACCTAAGTGGAGCCAAAGCAACTGAGGACCCTAGTGGTGAAGTAGGAAGTGAGGAGCCCGACAAGGCCAGATGAAAAGTCCCGAGGTGGAGGCAGGATGAAGATTGAACAAGATGGAGCTCCAGGGTAGCTGTTAGCTTGTTGGACCTGAACCTTTTTTTCTATTGACAGTTACTATTCTCAAGCCTTCGACGTGCAGAATGCATCTCTGGTCACCCCAGCTGAGCCTGGTTTCTGCCAAGGTTTTTTCTTTACTTCCATCAATCGGTAGAGCTGCTCTTCAGTGGTCTGTCTTTCAGCAATGATGTTTTAATTACAATGCTCTGTATTAGGGCAACACAGTGACTCAGTGGTTAGCACTGTTGCCTCACAGCAAGAAAGTCACTGGTTCGAGTGCCGGCAGGGCCAGATGGCATTTCTGTGTGGAGTTTACATGTTTTCCCTTTGTTGGTGTGGGTTTCCTCCGAGTGTTTAAGTTTCCCCCACAATCTAAAGACATGCGCTATAGGTAAATCGAATAAACTAAATTGGCCATAGTGTATGTGTGTGAATGTGTGGTTATGATGTTTCCCAGTACTGGGTTGCAGCTGGAAGGGCAGCCGCTGTGCAAAACATTTGCTGGACAAGTTGGATGTTCATTCTACTGTGGCGACCCTTGATGAATAAAGGGACTAAGCCTAATTAATATTTAATATTAATAATAATTTTATTATTAATAATAAAATTAATAATTGATTGAATGAATGAATGAATGAATGAATGATCTGAATTAAACTGAACTGAACCCCAACAGTGACAATTATACAACATTAGTTTAATTTAGCTAGAACTACACCAGCATTCTACCACTGCTCTCCTGCCTGCCTGACTTGCTGGAATGTTCAACAACTTTAAACGTTATGGCTTTTTATTATCGTTTCTTCATCTGTGCTAAGCTACTTTGACACACATCTATGTTGTGCAATAAAGTGCTGTAGAAATAAAGATGAATTGAATTGAATTAGAGGTTGGTGGCCTGATGGGTCAGTGGTGTCTGGGCTGGATGACTGGCTGGTGTCTGGCAAGGAGGTGGTGAGCGTGAGTATGGGCAGTTTTGGCGACTCGGGAGAATTAGAGATGGTGAGCTGGTCGGGACAACTGTAGATTAGACAAAGGAGATACTGAGCTAAGTGGGACGAGAGGAGATTCAGGGGTGAAGGAGACGGAGAGCTGGTCAAGACCAGTAGGGACAGGAGAAATCAGAATTTCCTCAATCTCCATGAGCCCTCCCTTGAGAACAAGCAATGTTGTTGGATCATGCTCTTGGTGAGTCAGATCTCCACACTACAAATAAAGGAGCTGGATTTATGAGATATAAACAGTGGGGAAAATAAATATTCAACACATCACCATTTTTCTCAGAAAACATATCTCTGAAGGTCCTGTTACTCTAAAGGCAGCTTAAATATGACTAGCATGTGGGGAATGAAGTCACATGCATTGCTCAGTGTAAAAATCTTGATGGTTCTGTGGGTCTAGTCTAGCAAATTTGATCTTTATTTTGTATTTTGTATTGGATTCAGATCAGGTGATTGGCTGGGCCATTCTACAGCTTGATTTTCTTTCTCTGAAATCATTTGAGTTTCCTTGGCTGTGTTTTGGATCATTGTCTTGCTGAAATGTCCACTCTGGTTTCATCTTTATCATCCTGGTAAGATAGATGTTGGACTGAAGCAGCTGATATTAGTTTACAATGACGAAGGGCAGAAGGTTGCTGAATGATTCCTGACAGATTTCAGCTGCTGTCTGGGCTTTCAATGCCTTTTTACACCTCCCTTTCTTCATGTGTTCCTGTGTAATTTTTTTTCTGTGCAATTTTATTTTATTACACATTACTTAATTTGTAAACTAATTAGATTTGTTTTCTTTTTTTATATATGTATTTCTTTGGTTTTTAATCAACATCTGGTGAAAATTTCAATGGTTATGTATTCAGTGGTTATGTAACAAATGTTGATCAAGACGATAGTAGATTAAAGTTATTGAGAAAGTACAACCAGGTGATCTAAATAAAGACATGTACACTTTATTTAGCTGTCTAAATGGAGCCATTGTAGACTTCTATTGTTTTTATAGATAGTTATTAATTTTCTAACCTAAACTCAATCCATTAAAACCTACACTCAGAAAACTTATTTTTATATCCAGAACGTATTTACAACTGAGAATGTAACTAGGACATAGCAATAATGTTTACATGAGATCCATAATTTCAGATTAACCATGGTTTAGCCTGTATGATAAATAAAGTTCTGGTCTCATATTCTTTAGGTTCCTTTCTGTACATTTTTTCCAAATCTCATATTTTTACACATATGTCAGGAATCAGTGAACAGAGGTAGGTCCCGCAGAGATAATGACTAGCAGCTGTTAGGTTACTAAAGTTAACAGATAAACCGCTCAAACCCACCTTTAAAAGAAAGCTGCAACTCTATCATTACAATGAAGGCCAGTGGAAGAGTTGCACCTCAGGTCAGAGCATGACTGACAGCATTCTTTTAAGGGTAACTTCACTGCTGAGATGAAACCTTTTATTAAAATGCCTGCAGTTGCAGAACTAATGGACTGAACGAAACGACAAGTTAACACATCTCATCTCTCTCCTCAAGACAAAAAACCTGGCAGACTGGTCTCCCTCCGCCCACCACTGCTAATACTTAAAAGTACCTCAGAACTTCAAAAGCGCACTCGGTCTAGATTCGCTTCTTAAAATCGCTCCCACACACCTACATAACGGCTGAAAGACATTTGTAAGCATACACAGTGTGAGCATGGCAGGCTCCTCCACCAGGCGGACAGGGAACCAGCAGGCTGATATAACTCCTGAAGAGCGAGGCCAATGGGCAAACAAGATTGAGTTTCTGCTGACTGTAGCCGGAGCTATCATTGGGCTTGGAAATGTGTGGAGGTTCCCATATCTTTGCTATAAAAACGGTGGAGGTGAGTATTGTGTATAGTACATTTGATATAGTTGAAAATGTTTTTATTTTAAGGGAATTGTATTTCTTTTATAGGCTTATGTATCCCTTAATGTCTGCAGTATTTACTGTGAAGCATGTATAAACCATTTCTTAATCAGTTTACGTAACGTTTACAGTCCTATTTATTATATTTTACAAGTAGCTAATATATTCATATGGACGTTGGTATTCCATTCATGTAATTAAAATACAGTATTGTAATCTTCCCATAAACAATTTCAATTCACAAATCAGTTTTCAGGAAAAAGTTGTAAGTTTTTTTGTATTTTTCGGAAATTAGTTTACTTTGCACTTAAACTTGATTTGTAAGATTGTTTATTGAACCATTTAACCTTGTAACACTGAAAACACAGTGTCACTGGGTCAGTATTACCCCTCTGAAAGGTATACATTTGTATCAAAACAGTGCATATTGGTAATTAGAGATAAATATTTTAACCTAAAACATACAAAAGTGTACAAACTTTTCAATGTAACTGTTTAAAATGGTGCCATCCCAGTTACAGCTTTTGTAACTTTATTATGAGAGTTTAGTAATACAGAGTATGTGGCTCCAGATATTCTTGGCATCATTTACTTCATACATGTTTACACAAGACTTTAAAATAATCATTTTTTATCCAAAACTTTCCTTAGGGGCTTTTTTCATTCCGTATGTTTTGTACCTGCTTACCTGTGGTATCCCACTTTTTGTGCTTGAGACATCTTTGGGGCAGTACACCAGTCAGGGAGGCATCATGTGCTGGAGAAAGGTCTGTCCGCTTTTTGAAGGTGGGTTCCTCCTTTGTCAATAATGTATTATGTGGCACTTCTTCTATATTTATTATTATTTTTAAAATAAAGTTGTTTATTGTCATCGAAAGTTCAATTAAGAACATTTTTACATCTATTGAACCTTTTCTTCTTTATAGTTGCTCCTTACATTATGAATGTGTTTTTCACACTATGAAAAAATAAATCTAAAGATTAACTAAAAAGGGTTCTTCATTCGTATCTGCAGAAACTCCAGTTTGGAGTGTTTAGCAGTTGTACAGATTGTAATACATTTGCCAACAAAGTTTACGTGGTCTTTAAATTAATGCTTTGATTTTAGATAATGTAGTAGTTTAAATTTTTTTTGTTGTAAAAATAGATAATATTGAAATGTAATTATTAAGCATTCTAAAACAATATAAAGTGCTGAAATATATTTCAGTAAATCAATATAACAGTACTCTCTAGCATATACTAATTTAGCATGAAACAGCAAATAATTGCATTGGTTTACAAACAGTATAATCATAAATGCTTTTCTCCAGGAATGGGTTATGCCAGTCAGCTGATTATTGTGTATGGCTCCATCACCTACATAATCATCATAGCGTGGGCCTTCCTGTATCTTTTCTCATCCTTTAATGTTGAGCTGCCCTGGGCCAGCTGCAACAATCCGTGGAACACAGGTACATTTCATCAAAGGTCATACAGTATTTACAGTATTTATAAAATATACCCTTTGCTTGTCCATAGCATAGGTTGTTTTTTTCCTAAATATATTGTGACCAGTGGTGGAAAGAGTACTGAAAAATCATACTTACGTAAAAGTACCATTACTTGCCTAAAAATGTAGTGTAAGTAGAGTAAAAGTATGTGTTGTAAATATTACTCAAAGACCTAATAAAGACCTTTCAAAAGCACTCAAGAGTAGTGAGTATTACGCTGTAAAAAGGGGATGCATTTACATGTAATTTGTGGATGTGTGTAAACGTAACATTCTGTAGTGCATCTAGTTGTCCAGCAGGCACACAACGTCATAAGACGTTAATATTAGGTTAGATTTAGGTTGTAATGTCAGGTGACCAAATTTCAATGTCTATCCAGCATCTAAGGACAACATTATTTTGATGTTGAATGACGTTGATACTTGGTTGATTTTAGGTTGTGTTAGAAAGTGACCATAATCCAACATCTTAAACCAACGTCATATTGATGTCAAATACTGACATTTATTCTTCAGGTATGGCAACTAAAATCCAACGTTTAATAGACGTCATAGTGGTAACATCCACACAACATCAAGCTGTCACATTATTAGACGTTGATATTTGGTTGATTATAGGTTTGGCATTGGAGATTGACGTCGACCCGATTTTCATTTCCACAAAAAATGCCATGTCCCCAGGACGGAGAGGGGTCTGATTACAAACCTGGTGCAGTGCAATCTGAGCTGCATCTAGCTAAAGATTTTGTACATCTTCTTGGACACTTTTAATGCTTTCAAACAGTTTGCTGGAATAATAAATCACCCATGTCTTGAGATAGTTCAGTATGACGCGACTTACCTTCTATGTGTAATTTGATTGGACAGGAATCACAGGATTCATTTTTCTAATCTCCATAGACAAGAAAAAAATGAAGTAGTGACTGCAGGTTGAAGGAAAGTAGTGGAGTAAAAGTACCAATACAGCACTAAAATGTACTCAAGATAAAGTAAAAATACACATTTTTAAATCTACTTAGTAAATTACAATTCCTGAAAAAACCTACTCAATTACAATAGTTTGATTATTTGTAATTTGTTACTTTATACCACTGATTGTGACATCTAGTTTTTTGACAAGTGTTTTCACATATTTCTAGATTCTGATTACATTGTTTACATTATAGTTATTGAACCCATTTCAACAAGTCATATTTATTAAATCATATTTTAATGATTGTAGTAGAAGGATACACCCAGCAGGAATTCAGTTCAATTCATCTTTATTTCTATTACACTTTTACAATGGAGATTGGGTCAAAGCAGCTTAACATAGACGTTTTAGTAAATTGAAACTGATTCCCTCCAGTTTTTAGAGTTGAATTTCAGTTTATTTCAGTTCAGTGTGAAATTAATGTCATTGCTGAAAGCCCAAACACTGAAGAGGAAATCCAACAATGTGCAGCTCCACAAGACCCAAACCAAGCAAGCCAGTGGCAAGGAACAAACTTCACCAACTGGTGAAAGTAAAGGAATGAAATCCTCGAGAAAAAACAGGCTCAGTTGGGCACGATCAGTTCTCATCTGGGCAAAACCTTGACATCAGATTGACACTGACATCAAATAACATGTATAAAATGTAATAAAATATAGATTTGAAGTCATTTGATATCCACACATTAATGCCCTTTTGACCACCAAAATGACACAAAAATATTATAATATAAGAAAAATCTATTCATCTGTAGGCTTCAATTCCAAATTTACACCTGATTTTGTATCCAGTGCATGTAAACTACCTTGATGTAAAAATAGCATGACATCTAACATTAGCATCAAAAAACGCATTAAAATAGATTACAGGACTGTCCTCTAATAGATTATTTACATGTTTTTTGATGTCAATGTAAGATGTGAATTTGATAGATAATCGATTTGTATTTTTGACGTTTTTTGATGTCATTTTGACATTAAGGTGCCCACTGAGCAGTATATACTGAATATTGTTTGGATAAGTATTTCATAATATGTCTGAGTTTATGAACTCAATTGTTATATGTTAAATACTTGTGACCATATTTGCCTTTCATTGATTTCAGATGCTTGTATTGTGCTTAGTGGGAGGAACTCTAGTTCAGAGTTGGCGTCTCCTCTTAATGCCTCTTCCTCCGTCATGGAGTTCTGGCAGTGAGTTACATGAACATACACCGAGAATAAAATACTAGCTTTTTAGAGATGTGATTGTGCGATGTGCATGATGTTCGGTTGTATCTTTCTCACACTGCAGTGCATTTAAATAAATCAGCCTATACACATTTTTATTAAATGCTTTCTGTGTGTTTGTTCAGTCACAGAGTGTTGCAACTGTCCAGTGGAATTGACCATTTGGGCACAGTAAGGTGGGATTTGGCTCTTATTCTCCTACTTGTCTGGATCCTGGTCTACTTCTGCATCTGGAAAGGCGTGAAATCAACCGGCAAGGTTACACTCCTAACATACAGCACATCCATATTACTGATTTTCATTTATTTTTCATTTTATTGCCAATACTGTAAGCATGCAATACACCAACACTAAAAAGTCACTTCATTTCTGAAATATTTGTATATTTACAGGCAGTCTATTTCACAGCAACATTCCCTTATGTTATGCTCTTGATACTGCTGTTACGAGGGGTCACTTTACCTGGCGCCCTCAACGGCATCCATTATTATATGTATCCAGATCTGACACGACTAGCAGACCCACAGGTAAAGGTGTAGAATGAGACCTGAACTCATAATTCGACATTAGCATACACTTTGTTTTTAATATTATACCATTTGAATTGAATTTTTTGTTTGTAAGGTATGGATGGATGCTGGTACGCAGATCTTCTACTCTTATGCCATTTGTCTGGGATACCTCAGCTCTCTTGGAAGCTACAATCAATATAATAATAACTGCTACAGGTAAAGAAACATTTTAATTCAACAGATCAAATAGATTCATGATTAAATCAATGGTGAGAAATTGAATGAAATACTTAACTCTTTAATTATATATGAATTTGTGTAATTTTTTTAAATTAATGCTGTAATTTTCCTAAGGATTAAATTTTTTTTTCTACAGAGACTCCTTCTACCTCTGCTTGCTGAACAGTGGAACCAGTTTTTTGGGTGGGTTTGCCATTTTCTCTGTTCTGGGCCACATGGCACAGGAGCAAGGGGTGGACATTTCCCTTGTGGCTGAATCAGGTCAGAGTTTTTCATTGTTGCTTTGAAACATTTAACATGTAAATTCAAATGAAATATCATTGCTGTTTTAATATGGACTCATTGTCATTAAGAGAGCGCAAGTTAATAAATTCTTATTATTGATTGATCAATCACAAAAATGTAAACAGATCCCAAATTCCATTAAGTAAAATCCTCAATATATTAACAGGAATTGTTCATTTTTGGCCAAACAATTTCTTTTAGAAATAAAAAGTTATTTTATGAATCATTTGTATGTCTCAAAAATTATTAGACCAGTACTAGTAGCAAATATAAATTTAAATAACATACAGTATGTACACACAAATGGTGTGAGAGGAATTACACAAAAAGCATATTTGTTTAAAGATATATCAAGTGCGCCTCCTTCGCACAGTCCTACAAGTGAAGCCAAAGCTTCACACTTCCTAAATACAGTTGCAATAAGAATTATTAGCCTCCCTGAATTATTAGCCCCCCTGTTTATTTTTTTCCCCAATATCTGTTTAACAGAGAGAAGATTTTTCAACACATTTCTAAACATAATAGTTTTAATAACTGATTTATTTTATCTTTGCCATGATGACAGTAAATAATATTTGACTAGGTATTTTTCAAGACACTTCAATACAGCAATTTTGACAAATAAGATTTTCTCCAGAAGAAAAGTATTATAAGACATACTGTGAAAATTTCCTTACTCTGTTAAACATCATTTGGGAAATATTGAAAAAAAAAAATTCAAAGGGGGTTTAATAATTATGATTGTTACTGTATCCGTTCTGCATTTTAAGTCATTTTTACCACAGTGATGTATGTTCAAGCATTACGTTTTCTACTAACTTTGTTTTAAGAGTGTAGTGTATTATTTAAAGGAATTTGATCACTCATTCACTCACAAAAATTAACTTTGCTGCTTGTTCATACTACTTATATAAAATGAGTTGCAACAACACAATTCCTTCCTTTTTAGGGGGGACAACTTAATTGTTTTGTGTTCAATTCACTTAAATTTGTCAAAATTATTACGTTGACAGGGCGGCATCGTGGCTCAATGAATAGCACTGTCACATTACATACAGCAAGAAGGTCACTGGTTCGAACCCTGGCTGGGCCAGTTGGCATTTATGTGTGGAGTTTGCATGTTTTCCCAGTGTTCGCGTGGGTTTCCTCCGGGTGCTCAGGTTTCCCCCATAGTCCAAAGAAATGCGCTACAGGTGAATTGAATAAGCTAAATTGTCCGCTTTTTGAGGTAATAGGTAGTTAGGTAAATGTACATAACTATACATTAAATCTGATTAAGTGAGACTACTGTATTTTGAATAATTCATTTCTTTGCATGACACATTAGTATTACAGTACAGAATGGCTTTTTTGACATTGCCCTGAACATTATGCACTCACTGGCCACTTTATTAGGTACAACTTACTAGTATTGGGTTGGACCCTCTTTTTCCTTCAGAACTGCCTTAATCCTTTGAGGCATAGATTCAACAAGGTACTGGAAATATTCCTCAGAGATTTTGGTCCATATTGACATGATAGCATCATGCAGTTGCTGCAGATTTGTTGGCTGCACATCCATGATCTGAATCTCCCATTCCAGCACATCTCAAAGGTGCTCTATTGGATGGAGTTCTGGTGACTGTGCTGGCCATTTGAGTACAGTGAACTCATTGTAATGTTCCAGAAGCCAGTCTGAGATGATTCACGCTTTATAACATGGCGAGTTATCCTGCTGGAAATAGCCATCAGAAGATGGGTACACTGTGGTCATAAAGAGATGGACATGGTTAACAACAATACTCGGGACCATTCTGATCATTCTCTGTAAACCCTAGAGATGGTTGTGCATGAAAATCCCAGTAGATCAGCAGTTTTTGAAATACTCAGACCAGCCCGTCTGGCACCAACAACCATGCCCCATTCAAAGTCACTTAAATCACCTTTCTTCCCTATTCTGATGCTCGGTTTGAACTGCAGCAGATCATATAGACCATGTCTATATGCCTAAATGCATTGAGTTACTACCATGTGATTGGCTGATTAGAAATGTGTGTTAACGAGCAGTTGGACAGGTGTATCTAATAAAGTGGCCGGTGAGTGTATCTTTATAATATATATTTATAATTACAGCCTTATCATTATTCACATGCAATAGAACAAAGAAGCTCTACACTGTAAAAAATGCTGGCTTCTTCACAACACGAAGAAGTTGAACATGAAACTATTAAGTTGTCCCAAATAAACCTCAGAAATTGTGTTGTTTCAGCTCATTTTAAATAAGTAGTCTGAACAAACAGAAAACATCATTTTTGGAGTGTATGATGCATCTGTATAACAACATAACATCCTATTTATTTTTGTTAATTTAGGACATTAAAATAAAGTTTTAGGCAGTTCATTCTGCTGTGGCGAATAAAGGGACTAAGCCAAAATGAAAATGAATGAATATAAAGTTTTAGATGAAACATTGTTAATTCATATATTATAAATCAAAAAAGCATATCAGGGAATGACAGAATATTACTTTGTCGGTTCTCTGATGTCTTTTTAAGGAAAACAATGGGTCTGTGCAAGAAATGAAACATTATTTGCAACATTAACACCCCAATCCATAACCTCAGGTGATTGAGAAATTCCTATTCCAAACCCGTAAAAACATCCAAAATGTATTTACACCTTCATTCAAGTGTTACAGGTCCACGCAAGAGTTTACCTCTGGTTCTTTCTTCTGAGGTTGAACTGTTTTCAATGTTGGCATTGGCAATGAGTTTGATGAGTTCGCAAACCCAGCATTATAGGATTAAATACATTATAAGAGTTTTAGGGAAGAGTGACTAACTTGAGGAACTTCTAGATTTGTTCTGGCTTGAGCACCAGTACAAAAGAACCAGTACAAAAGGAGGATTCATTCGCAAACTGGATGTCACTCTGAGCCTTTTTCCTGAGGCTGTATAGCTCTGCGAGTAACGTTCAGTTTCTTGCACAGACTGATCATCTCAACTCACGAGACTTCAATATAAGAGTCACAGGATTAATTTAGCTTTGCATGTATTTACAGTTGAAGTCAGAATTATTAGCCCCCCTTTTAATTTTTTTTCTTTTTAAAATATTTCCAAATGATGTTTAACTGAGCAAGGAAATTTTCACAGTATGTCTGATAATATTTTCCCTTCTGGACAAAGTCTTATTTGTTTTATTTCGGTTAAAATAAAACCAGTTTTTGTTTTTTTATTAATCATTTTAAGGTCAATATTATTAGCCCCTTTAAACTATATATTTTTTCGATAGTCTACTGAACAAACCATCATTATACAATAACTTGCCTAATTACCCTAACCTGTTTAGTTAACCTAATTAACCTAGTTAAGCCTTTAAATGTCACTTTAGGCTATATAGAAGTGTCTTGAAAATTATCTAGTAAAATATTATTTACTTTCATCATGGCAAAGATAAAATAAATCAGTTATTAGAAATGAGTTATTAAAACTATTATGTTTAGAAATGTGTTGAAAAAATATCTGCGTTAAACAGAATTTAGGGGGCTAATAATTCTGACTTCAACTGTTTAGATTTTTATATTATTTTAGTATTTTTATATTTTAGCTTATATACAGTATGACAATATTTACATAAAACACTTATACATACAACCAAACATGTCATAAACTGATTGCAGACATTCAACATTTAAATATATTTTGTTTGTTATAGTGTGTGTGTGCTTACATGTGTGTCTGTCTGTCTGTCTGTCTGTCTATCTGTATGTGTGTGGGTGTAAGGAGTAAGCAAACAAACTGGATTTCTAGAAGTTTAAGGGATATGAGGAAGAAAAAATAAAACAGGGGAAAAGAAAGTAAAAAGGACGTAAGAGAATGACAAAAAAACAATAAATAATATAAAACTAAAACTAAAATGTAATAAAAAAAATAAAAAATGTCCTAATGAAGAAACAAAAAGGCACCAAGGTAGTTGACAGGCTGAGAGTGTTCCTGTGTAATTTCAGATCAAATCAATACTCGGTGTGTAAGTGGGATATAATGTCTGGATAATGTTTTGTTTACTGTATACCTTCTCTTCTGGCTATCATTAGGTCCAGGACTGGTGTTTATAGTTTATCCTCAGGCCGTGACGATGCTGCCGTTGTCTCAGTTCTGGGCTGTGTGTTTCTTCATCATGATCATTCTCTTGGGTTTGGACAGCCAGGTTAGAGCCACTTCTCTTTCTTAAAGGGATGGTTTACCCAAAAATAATAAAATCCTAAAGAGTGTAATGGAGAATAAAAAACAGCCACTGACATCTATAGTATAGGAGCAAAACATACTCATGGAAGTCATTTTTTTCTTTTAACCAGTATATCTTCTTTTGTGGTGAACAGAAGAAAGAAACTTAAGCAGGTTGTGAAGTGGAGAATGAGTAAACGATAGCAGAATTGACATTTTTTTGGTGAATTATCCCTTTAACTGAACTTTCCCTTAAACTGTTTCCCTTGTTCCTGCCTTCTCATCCAATGTCTTTTGTTTTGTTACTTAGTTTGTTGGACTGGAGAGTATAATGACGTCAGTGACAGACATATTTCCCAGTGTACTGAGACGCGGCTTCAGAAGAGAGATGCTGCTTTTAGGGATTTGCCTGGTCTGCTACTTCATGGGTCTCCTTATGATCACAGAGGTGGGGTCACTTATTCTTGTATGTTTAAGTATATTGTTTGGTTTTCATAATTCACTATTTCTGCTGATGGAATAACCTGTCACCTATATTTAGGGATGCACCGATATGGACATTTTGGCCCATATTGAGGACGATAGCTGATATATATAGGCCAATACATTTTTTTTCTACATGACTGCAAAAACTTTTGTCAAACACGCGAACTGAAAACATTTTTTATTTTAAAACTTTAACTTTCTCCATAACAGATCTTAAATAACTCCTTACATAACTCAAAGTATGTTAAATGATTTAAAAAAACGTTGCATCATCAATGAATACCTTATTCCTTTCTTAAGGCAACTGAAGCATTCAGGTAAATTTGCTATAAAATTATTTATAATGTTTTAAATTTGCAATTATTAAAATGTTTGTTGTAATTTTAGTTAATTTATTCACAAATTTACACTATATTATTACTGCACTGCAAAAATGCTTATCTTTTCTAGTCCGAGTATACTAAAAATGTTTAATTCAAGAAGAATTTTCTAGACGAGCAAAAATATTTTAATGTTTTAGAAATAATATGCAAAAATTAAGTGAGTTTTTTCTTAAAATGAGCAAAATAATCTGCCAATGGGGTAATAAATAATCTTGTTTTTTTTATTTGACATATGATTATTTCTTACCCCATTGGCAGATTATTTTGCTTTTTTTAAGGAAAAACAAGACTATGTTTTTTGCTTGTCTAGAAAAATGCTCCTTTTTTTAAATATTTGGACTAGAATCAAGACAAAAAATCTAAGTAAGAAAAGCATTTTGAAAAACAATAAGTAAGAAAAACTATTTGATCATTATAGCTATTTATTTATTTATTTATTTATTTATTTATTTATTTATTTATTTATTTAACATGGACATCCAAAACCAAAAGCATTTGTTTAAGTGTTTTAGCAGACTTGCTAATTCTCAAATCAGAATTATTAGCCTCCCTGTTTATTTTTTCCCCCCAATTTCTGTTTAACGGAGAGAAGATTTTTTTCAGCACATTTCTAAACATAATAGTTTTAATAACTCCTTTCTAATAACTGATTTATTTCATCTTTGCCATGATGACAGTAAATAATATTTTACTAGATATTTTTCAAGGCACTTCTATACAGCTTAAAGTGACATTTAAAGGCTTAACTTTACTCCAGTTTAACAATCACTTTGGATAAAAGCGTCTGCTAAATGACTAAATGACTAAATGTTAACTGGGTTAATTAGGTTAACTAGTCAGGCAAGGGTAATTAGGCAAGTTATTGTAAAATGATGGTTTGTTCTGCAGGCAGTCGAAAAAATATATAGCTTAAAGGGGCTAAAATTTTTTACCTTAAAATGGCTTTTAAAAAATCAAAAACTGCTTTTATTCTAGCCGAAATAAAATAAATAAGACTTTCTCCAGAAGAAAAAATAATATCAGACATACTGTTATTTAAATAAAAAAATGTCAAAGTGGGGCCAATAATTCTGATTTCAACTGTAAGATGAAAATAAAATAGATCTAAAATACTAATAATATAATATAATATAATATAATATAATATAATATAATATAATATAATATAATATAATATAATATAATATAATATAATATAATATAATATAATATAATATAATATAATATAATATAATATAATACTAAAAACAATTATACTACTTTCTAATTTTAGGCTAACAGGTAAATTATTCCACAATTTGGTTCCCTTAACAGAGAAAACAGATTGACCAAAAGAGGTCTTACACTTAGATACACGACCGTCACCATTAGCATTTACTCATGTGAGTCTGTGAGAAGTTTGATGTCTACTGATTAGATCAGAAAACAGCATTGGAACATGATTATTTAAAGATTAAAAAAACTATTTAAGATAATTAAATTTAATAAACCTATCAAAACTAAAAAGTTATGTTAACATAAAATCTCACAATGATGTCATCGCATAGGCTTTAAGTCTATGGGCCCTATCATACACCCGACGCAATAATATGCAAGACGTGTTTGCTGCAATTTGTTGCTATTTTTATACCAGCGTAACCTTAATCGTCTCGTTTGTGCCATTGTTGTTTAAATAGCAATTCCATTTGCGCCACTTTGTGGACTCATGGACTAAAATAAACTGTGCAAGCGCTTATACATTGCTTTTATACACACAGGATGCGTTACAAATGAAAAAGAATTAAAGGATTAAAATGTTACAAAATATAATTTTCTACATAAACGTAAAAACCACTGCCTCCATGCCTTCATCTCAGGCTTTTTTCAGTTTATTCATGACAATTTGCTTATGTATAATGTTATTATTATTAGTAGTAGTTGTAGTAGTATTTATTATATGCATATTTATATTTGTTTTATTAAAAACAAGCTTATTTGTCCACCTGTCAGGTTTTAGACCACATGGTGAATAGGGCGTGTCTTTGGATATAACTCAGTTTTTTGACCACAATTTGTTATTATTGTTCATTTATTAATTTCCTGGAAATTAGAACTGAATTTAGAAATAGATTTGAAACAAATCTTTGTGCTTATCAAACAAAATTAAATATATAGCCTAATGGATGTCTTTAGTGGAGTGTGTACAACACATTTCCTTGTCCACGAAAAAGATAAAGAGAAAGTAAAGAGGCTGAATGGAGGAGGCTAGTTCTTTATCCTTGTGCTGCAGATTGTCTGTTTAACTGTTTTCTCGCTAGTGAAGCGTTCAGCTTTTCCACTTACTAAGTCCGCTATGTAAATAGCAAATGCGCCATGACATGACGCAACTGACTCTTAAAGGGGATGGAAGAGGAGAGTCTGATTGATTTATTCTCAAAACACACCCATAACTCATTAAGAGAATAAGCGCAACTCTGTTAGACCACACAACGTGGCCAAAGAGCTTAGAATGACCAAGAGGCGACACTCAATAGAAAGTTTCATTGCAACAGCAGCGCCCAGCAACAGCCCCAGATTCCACCATTTTGGAGTCAAAGCAATCGGCTGTCCATTGAATCTTATTGCTGTTGTGATGGCAAGCAGCTGATTTGTTTTTTATTTATTTTCTTAAAAAGCACATTAAAGCTGACATACAACATGAAAGACGACAATATAACACTTACTATCGCAATCATCAGCACTTTTAAAAGTTTATTTTACAGACTTATAATATGCTGTTGTTCTATTGGAACTTTCATTCCAAAATGGCTGCGGGGCCATCTAGTGGCTGTTTACCCAAATAAACTAGAGTGTCGCCTCTTGGTGATTCTACGCTCTTTGCCTTGGCGAAACCGTATATTTCCGTCCTTAAAATATCAAAAGTGGATTCAGACATGCCCCTTAATGCTTTTGTGCAATGTGTTTTAGACTTTGTGCCTAGATCGTTAAAATAGAGCCCTAAAGGTATTAAATTATGTAATACTGCCTTTTTTCTTACTTCAGTAATTCAAGTAATCTCACTTGAAAATACTCACCAAAAATATTTCTAATAATGTATTTTTGTTAACAGACTGTCTTAAAAATAAACGTGAGACAGACACCCATTTTACTGGCAAATCATTTGTTTTGTGATTGAAACTTGTAAAAAAATATATATATATTCTGTAAATAGGCATTTCAGATTCTTTCTGTGTTAGATGCAGTTACTGCTGATATACTTCATAGCAATATCATTGCTTTTATTTTTTTGTTCCTCAGGGCGGTCTGTACATTATTCAATTATTTGATCATTACGTGTGCAGTGGAACCACTCTCCTGTTTCTGGCCACCTGTCAGTCTGTGGCTATTGGCTGGGTGTATGGTGAGTAAACTGTATTTAAATTAGCCATAAACTGTACTTACTACTTTTTGATAGAATTTTTTTGTGCTTAATTTTGCTATTGTCTCTATCAAAGGTGCTGACCGATTCTACGAGAACATACAAGACATGATTGGCTACAAACCCTGGCCTGTGGTGAAGTACTGCTGGCTCTATGTCACTCCTTCAGTCTGCGTTGTGAGTTTGTTTCATAGAGTTAAAAAAGGAGCACTCAGTTTTTAGAAACAATTGATTTCTGCGCAACATAGGCTCATTCTAAAAACGTAGCCTTATATACATTTCTGGAGATTGCGAAATATGTAGTCAGAAGTACGTATGGCTGCATTTCGTCTTTAAAATGAACACTACGGGGCGGTATGACACCGTTCCTTTTCACGCTTACCAGCTGACCGCTTTCCTCCGTATGGATGTCTTTCCCACTGTTATCAGTTTGTCCAGTAGCTCACTATTAGCTTCTGTGGAATTGAGAAGCAGAAATGAGTTGATCATGATGACGGGGTTCGAGTCTGGTGAAGAATGGTGCCAGAAAGCGGGTAAGACAAAAACAGAAGCCAGAAAATAAAATAAAGAAGTAAATAATGTTGAGAATGTGGTAAAATCTGAAAACATGGTAAAAATCAGGCGAGGGCTTTTCTTTTTCTGGATTGCTTTTGAAAACTGTCGGTTGGGTTTAGGGAAGTGGGTTGGGGCGTCATTTGGTGCTTTTGAAAACACTATTGGTTGGGTTTAGGGAAGGAGGAGGTTGGGTCAGTCGATCAGTCAGTCATTCAATCAGTCAGTCAGTCAACAGCAGCTTCTGGTGGATTTACACGAGAACAGCAGGCATGTATAGCACTCTCAAAAAGCATACACTGCGGCCTCTGGTGGATTCTCAAAAATAAATCTGCAAAACACACACCTCCCGGGATGTATTTTGCACTCTCCTGGAATGTATATAGCAGTACATTATCAGAATGAGCCTGGGTTGGATTTCAAACTTATATACATGTATATAACCAATAAGACCAGACTGTAGTTATTGTAGAATATTAATAAATCACAATGTACTGTACCATCATGTTAATACAAAGTATATAATACAATACAAAGTATATAATACAATAGTTTTTGTTTATGATTATCTAATTTGGCCATTATATTTTTATTTTATACTTTTTATTCGATTATGTTTTATTATCTAAAGTTGGAAGTTTGGAACTAGTTTGGAACTATTATTGTTTTTAATGCTTTTTTAAAAGTCACTTATGCTAACCAAGGTTGCATTGATTTAAAGAACAACACAGCAAATTACAATTCAAAATATGTATTTTCTACTATAATATTGTTTAAATTTTAATTTTGTCCTGTGATGAAAAAGAGGAATTTTCAGCAGCCATTATTCTTTCAAGTCTTTCAAGTCACATGATCCTTTTTTAAAATCTAAACAGAATCATTTAATAAATGCTATAAAACATTAATGCTTTGTTGGTTGTAAAACATATGTGTCTTCTGTGCATTCTGATTGTCAATTACTTCCTGTAGGGCACATTTATTTTCTCTCTGGTCAAATACAGTCCCCTGAAATTTAACAACAAATATATGTATCCATGGTGGGCATACGGTATCGGCTGGTTCCTGGCGGTCTCCTCTCTCTCCCTCATTCCCATCAACATGATCTACAAGCTCTACAAAGGAAAAGGGACCTTCTGGGAGGTATGTGCTGTCAGGAAAAAGATTTTCCATCTGTTTGGTTTTTAAGCATGAGTGGGTCTTAATCAGTGTTCAATCATCAAATAATTACTAATTACATCAAAATAAATTGAAATTACTTTTATAATTACTTTGTCTGAAATGTAATTACTTAAGTCACTTAATTATTTGGCTCATCGCTGCTTAAAATTGATATAAAAGCTTCAATGCATAAAAAATCTACATTGAAATTTTTACATTTAACTCTTTAAATTTGAGTCAAACAGGGACTTTAGCTTTAGTAAAGAGAAATTACAACTTAAGACATTTTAAAAGTATCAAAAAAATGAAATGTTTACTGACATTATAATTCATACATAGCATCTGTTGACCTTAATTTCATGCTAAATAGTTTTTTTTTTTATGTGTAATTGTCAGACAACTCTATGTACAAATGCTATGTCAATGTCACGTGCAATTGTCAAACAACTCTAACCTTCTTTAGTTGAAAAATCAAGTTAGGTGAATATCTATATAACTAATAAATACAATTACTCTGAATTTATTTATTCAACACTCAAGCTATTCCAGCATTAGTTTTATGCAGCGGATGCCCTTCCAACCGCAACCCAGCACTGGGAAACACCCATACACTCTCTCATTCACACATATACTCATACATTACGGTCAATTTAGTTCATCCAATGGGGTATATGCAAACAGACTTTTAATTTTCAGCCAGCCAGCCCGACGGCTTCTGGTGAATTGTCTTTCTATTAAAAAATCACCATGTTTAAGATCTGTTTTCTTTAAAAATCAGTGTTCTTCTCTGCCTAATAGATATTTAATATAAAGTCTCAGACCGGACAAGAAGCACTGCATTAAATTCCATTTTATCCTACCACGTCTTTAAAATATGAAAATTTATTTTACCTCAGTATTTTGAGTAGAGTTTCTGGTCTCGTCTGCTGATCCTGACGGCGCTAGCGGTTACACAGTCTATCATCACAGTTTACGCTTGAACAACTAAATGAATGCTTACATTTATTTAACTGATTGTATTTTAATTACATTAAGATATCGATACTGTAATAGGAACCTTATAAATTGAAAATAGTCACAGAAAACTTTCACTGGAAGTGTACTCTTGGCTGAAAAACACTAGCTGTGCATAGAGGAAACCCACGCGAACATGGGGAGAACATGCAAACTCCACATAGGAATGCCAACTGACCCAGCCGGTACTAGAACTAGCGACTTTCTTACCACTGAGCCACCATGCCACCAAGTACATTATAAGTAACTTAAAATGACGTAAAACTGAAAAGTAAATTCTTATTTTACTTTTTCAGCAGAAAAGTAACTTAATTACTGTAACTTTCTAATTAATGACATCCAACACTGGTCTTAATTGTAGTCAGTTTTTTTAATGATCTAATATACCAACACTGTGTTCATTTAAAACATTAGTTTGGGCAATATATAAATGTTTGGAAGCGTTTCTGAAAACCTTCGCAAAACTAGCAGGCAACTGTTTCACAACAGGAACATTTCTTTCATTTCCTATGGAATGAGAGCAGAGTTAAGTGAAAAATTGTTGTTGTGTGTGTTTCCCTCAGCGTCTCCAGTTGGCCTGCAGTCCAGCAGAGGATCTTCCTCAATCTCAGAGACCCTCAGCACATCATTACACTCTCTCAGCTAGTACAGAAAGAGAAAAGAGCCCAGACAACCTTTAATGCTTTCATTTCATTGACTTTTTTTCCTTAATTTTGATAAAACATAGTTTAAATTAATAGATTAAAAAGGCAAAAGACGCAACTGGATATATCTACTGCTCTTCGTGAGAACTAATTTTGACAAAAGTCAATGATCGTTTTTTTTCTCACAAGAAACACTGATGCATCCTAAACTATGCAAAGACATACAGTACATAAGCCTCGTGTATTGCCTTAAAGCAGAGCAGTCATGCGTTTTGACAGCTGAGGACTCTCAGGGTGACAGGTTATTAGAGAATTTCTGTAGGATTTTCTGATGCAAGTTAACCTGTTATGAGATAATTTGGCCCTTCAGGCACTTTAAATGTGATCCACAGTAAGAACTGATTGATTTCAGTTTCTTTCAGTGTTTCATTTACCTCAAGGGCATTATGTAAAATGTGTTCAATCAGCACCAAGTTGTTTTGAAACGTCATGGACAAGCTAGATATGTGTGTTTTTCAAGTACTGTTGTACGTTTTGTTTAGTCTATATCACAAACTTTTTTTAACTCATTTTAAAATGTTCTGTGATAATATTTAGCTGAAAAAGTGTACGAAATTTATAAGAAAAAATAAATAAAATTAATATACAGCCCTCCTGTTAAATATGAATTCTTTTATATTTTGTTCAACACATTTCCACACATAATAGTTTTAATAACTCATTTCTAATAACTGATTTCTTTTACCTTTGCCATGATGACAGTAAATAATATTTTACTGGTTATTTTTCAAGATACTAGTATTCAGCTTGAAGTGCAATTTAAAGGCTTAACTAGGTTAATTAGGCAAGTTAGGGTAACTAATTAGGCAAGTTAGACAAGTCATTGTATATCATATTTCTCAGAAGAAAAAACATTATAGGAAATACTGAAACTAATTTTGCACAGGAGGACTAATAATTTTGCCCCCAACTTTATATATGCAGAATATATATATATTTTCTAAATCATACAAAGTAAAGGAAATGGCCTTCAGAGTGTTTCATGTATTAAGAGGTACAATGTTTCTCTTTCTGTCTGTTTTTTATTTTATTTGCCACATGATAAAAATGCGATGCTTTCAAATAATTCATTCAACTCATTTGCCATGGGATGTGCAGAGAAGCTTACAAACTCTTCTTATACAACAACCAAGTGAAGAGGTTTCAAATTCCAAAAATAATAGGATCGTGTGGGTCAAAACCTCTTTAGCTTTGTTTACTTTGGTCCCATGCACACAGATTAAGCCTAATCCAGGATAGTTGTGCTCTGAATTGTGAGTTTTCAATAAAAATCCTTTGAAAGCTAGGATTGAGAAACATCTGTCCAGAAACCCTGGATTACAGAGAATCGCTGATGTTGTTCTGCCGAAAAGTCACTGCTGGGCCATATGCCCATCAAACACATATTCTGCAAAGCTCATTCATGCATTTTCTTTTTGGCTTGGTCCCTTTATTAATCAGGGGTCACCACAGCGGAATGAGCCGCCAACTTATCCATCACATTTTCTTTACACAGCAGATGTCCTTCCAGCCGCAACCCGACACTGTGGAACACATACACACTCTTGCATTCACACACATACATTACAGACAATTTAGCTTATTCAATTCACCTATTGCGCACGTCTTTGCACTGTGTGGGAAACCGGAGCACCCAGAGGAAACCCACGCAGACACTGGGAGAACATGCAAACACACAGAAGTGCCAACTGACTTAGCCAGGGCTCGAACCAGCGACCTTCTTGCTGTGAGGCGATCGTGCTACCCACTGTGCCACCAGGACACCTTATTCTGCAAAGTTGTGAGTGATGTATGCATTTCACCCTTCCTCTCTGACACACACACCCAAAATATATGCAGTTTTCTATATTGAATAGTTGTTCAGTTCATAACCTTTTGCTGTGATGCAAGTCTGGTCTACATTGAGAAACTCTACAAATACATTTTCTATTATTCTGATCAAAAGAACGCTGATCTGTCAGCTACTAATGTAGTGTGAAAGTGTTCAAATCATAATCATCATCTCCAGTTACATTTATAACACTTTGTGTGTAATTTGTCATAATATAAAGGAATGTACACATTAATAAGACATTTATTTCTACAAAGCACCACCCAAATTTCAGAGCTAAAGCACCACCTTGTGGCCATGGATTTGTATTGGTCAAATAAAGAGAGCACATATTTCTGAGAATTCTGAACGTTTAATGTAATAAAAGGGCTGTACAAAAATAAAGCGTAAAACATTATGCAAGCACAAATGTCTTAGCTGGGCAGATTCACTCTGAGGATTTTAATGTCATCCACAGGGCGGTCCTGACTGTTGGTTTCCACCATGCCAATTCGATTAAGAACGCCAATGCCCTGGCAGACCCGTCCAAATATAGTGTGTTTCCCATCCAGCCATTGTGTGGGAGCCAACGAGAGAAAGAACTGGCTTCCGTTTGTATCCGGCCCTGCATTGGCCATAGCCAAAATTCCAGCACCTGCAAAAAAAAAGACGATTTATTAAAAAATACTCATTAAAAGACTTTTTAGATGGCTTATAAGTCAAATCCATAAGCCTTTAAAGATTCACTTAATGTAATGTAATGTAATGTAAAATTGCTTTACAATCATGAGGGGGGTCTCTCCACACCACCACCAGTGTGCAGTATCCACATGGATGATGTGACGACAGCCACAGGACAACTGTGCCAGTTTGCTTACCACACACCAGCTATAGGGGAGTGGAGAGAAAGTGATAGAACCAATTTGGTGGATGGAAATGATTGGGAGACCATGATGGGCAAGGGCCGGTGGAGGGAATTTGGCCAGGACACTGGGGTTACACCCCTACTCTTTCCGAGAAGTGCCATGGGATTTTTAATGACCACAGAGAGTCAAAACTAAGAAATCTAACATTTGCTGATTTGTAATAAAGCATGAGAAATGAATCTGTAATTGTGCCACAGATATGCAAGTTGACAAGTATGCAAGTTTTATAAAGGGACTTCCATAAATGTAAGACTTCCTAAATCCTAGAATAAAAAAACTAATTAAATGCAGAAACCCTAAAATTCAAAACACATTTAAAATGTAGAAGTGTTTCTTTAATATTGTTTATTTAATATTCTTTAATATTATGGACAATCGTTTCACAGAAAACAAGACAATTTCTACAGTTTACAGATATATAAAGCATATATATATATATATATATATATATATATATATATATATATATATATATATATATATATATATATATATATATATATATATATGATATTTTTATATCATATAGGAAAAAAACATTTTCAGTGTATTTACCATTTAATTCCTTGACATTATGAATTTAAAAAGGCCTTAATGCCTTCCCCTATGTGACTATTAAATGATTAATATATATTTTTATTAAAATAATATGAAATATGGATATAATATATAGTGTGTCAAGGTAAGTTCAGGTGTATAAACAAAATGTATAAAAAAATGTGTTATAAATCATGTTTTACACTAAACTGTAATTTGTATTAAAGTGAAAATGAAGGGTGTTTAACTGAAAAAAAAAAACTAATCAAAACTGAAGAGACACAGAATCCCTGATAATACGATTAAATTTAATATGATCTGAAAAACATTTCAAATGATACCTGGGAAGAGGGGCTGAAGCGAAGTCATACCTGTTCTATCAATGCAAGATTGCAACTCATACAGTTTAAAGTGGTACATAGGCTACATTATACCAAAACTAAACTCAATAAAATGTTCCCTTCAGTTTCCCCGTCATGTGACAGATGCAAGACTTCAGAGGGAACGTATGCTCATACTTTTTGGTTTTGCCCTGAGATCTCTGAGTTTTGGAAGAATATTTTTCAGTTTTATTCAAATGTTTTAGGAGAAAACATTAGTCCAGATATTGAATTAGCTCTGTTTGGATGCTCTGACCCTGTGTTAGCATGGTCACATAATCAGCAAATGTTCATTATATTTGGTATGGTGGTGGCTAAAAGGGTGATCTTGATGGACTGAAATGGTTGCTGCTCTTAAGCTTGAAAGAATTCATTTTGCTAGGACAGATACTTCTAAAAAGTTAGAAACAGAATCTGGGGCCTCTTCCTTGCTTATCTTTTAAGAGTTGAAAGTAGGGCACTTATGATTCATGGACAATTTTACTCTTAGTTATCCACTCCATTTTTAATGTATTGAGTTTGATCAAGTAATATTTGATGGTGTATATTATTTACTCTATTATTTAATTATTTTATTATTTAATCGCATGTTTGGATGGACTGGTGCTTTTTTTATTTTTACCTTTTAATCCATTAATTTACAATTTTTTTCTGTATTTTTCCTTATAATTTGTATAAAAAGTATTATAGATTGTATAAATGTTTTTTGTTGTGTTTTGTACTTGAATAAAATATTTTTAAAAACATATCATCTGTAATAAAACTTACCTGTAAACTTCAACTCTGGATGAAATTCATCCTCAAATTGCTTGCCATATATTGACGCACCACCACGACCTGCAGGAATGAATTTAATAAGAATAACATTAACAATAAGTTACATTAAATTCATCTGCTGTTGTACTAATGGTGACATTGCTAATATTTCAATTCTAGAAACATGCATGTTTGATTTGACTCTTCAGCAATTACTGTATCAGCAGTATTTCCAAATCTAAAGGACTGTTGAATGAGGAGTAATGCTGCTTTCATGTGCTCACCAGTGCCGGTTGGATCACCTCCTTGAACCATGAAGTCTTTGATAATTCGATGAAACTTTGTGGTGTTGTAATATCCTCTTCTGCCCAGCTCTGCGAAATTCTTGCATGTTTTTGGTGCATGATTCCAGTAGAGCTCAAGCACAATAGTTCCCATCCTGGAGCGGAAAAAAAACAATGACTAGGAATCAATGTTAAGTTACTTTTGCATCTTTCATAGCTGACTAACTATGGCAAGCCATTTTAACATATTTCTTTTAAAGCTAATAGTATTTTTCTTTTTAAGCACTATACTACTCATTTTTACTAGTGCTTATTTTTTTGTACTAAAAACAAACTTAAAATATTAGTACTTATTTATTAGATAATAGTACTTATTTCAACAGTGACTAGAAACTATTATTGTTGCTACTAACAAATTGAAAGTTTTTTTCCATTGGCTTCTATAGGCAACTGTCATTAAGATCAACTACTCTTTATACCATACTAGTTTTCACTAGTATGTATTCCAGATTTGAGTAGCTCTTTTTATATACCGTAGTTCTTATTATTAATCATTACTAATGCATAAGTCGATACTACTTACAGTGCATCCGGAAAGTATTCATAGCGCTTCACCTTTTCCACTTTTTTATGTTAAAGCCTTATTCCAAAATGGATTAACTTCATTCATTTCCAAAAAAAATTCTACTCACAATACCCCATAATGACAATGTGAAAAAAGATTTGTTGAAATTGTTGCAAATTTATTAAAAATAAAAAACCTAAAAAAATCACATGTACATAAGTATTCACAGCCTTTGCTCAATACTTTGTTGATGCACCTTTGAGAGCAATTACAGCCTCAAGTCTTTTTGAATATGATGCCACAAGCTTGGCACACCTGTCTTTGGGAATTTTTGCCCATTCCTCTTTGCAGTGCCTCTCAAGCTCTATTAGGTTGGATGGGAAGCGACAGTGTACAGCCATTTTCAGATCTCTCCAGAGATGTTCAATAGGATTTAGGTGTGGCCTCTGGCTGGGCCACTCAAGGACATTCACAGAGTTGTTGTGAAGTCACAGATGAACTCCAATTAGGCTGCTGAAACATCTCAAGAATGATCAGTGGAAACAGAATGTACATGTACAATCTAGAGCTTCACGGCAAAAGTACATGTGCTTTTTCAGGTTTTTTATTTTTATTTGCTACAATTTAAAAAAATAATATTTTTCACATTGTCATTATGGGGTATTGTGTGTAGAATTTTGAGAAAAAAAATTTATTTAATCCATTTTGGAATGAGGCTGTAACAAAATAATGTGGGAAAAGTGAAACGCTATGAATACTTTCCGGATGCACTGTAGTAATTACTTATTAGTTACTAGATTTTTTGCTAGTATTTCTGATGGTACATATTTATATACTATTATTACTGTTAATTATTATACTATATTGTTTGTTGGTTAAGTGCTTATTTTAGGTGTTAGAAAACATACAAAAAATAAACTTGAAACACTATTACTTATTCATTAGATATAATCGGTGACCAGTAACCATTTCATACGACAAACAAAAGTTTCCCATTGGTTTCTATACTGAACTGTCTGTCATTAAGATCAACTATTCAGCGTTTTGACTAGTATATACTTTTAGGTATTAGTAGTAACTTACCTATTATTACTCATTTTAATCAAGTAGATACTTGTACTTATTTATTAGATACTTTTATTTAATATATTTTAGTATTAATACGATACTCATCCTTATTTATTAGATATAGTACTTATTCATTACACCCTTGTATATCGGATTGGCAGGATCAAGCACAAAAAACACGTGTTTTTGTTTTATCTGTATTTATTTTAACTGTTCAGTTAAAATCTTCAACCCATGTAGATACTTTAAACAAACATGCGTCAAATCTTTACCTTTATTCGCATCTAAAACCAATGAAAATGTTAAAACAAGAACCACAGATTTACTTTTATTGTGAAGTGAATGAGTTATGAAGTCGTCGCTCATTCATTTAAAACCTAATGTTTACATTGCGACTTACGTTGTGTCCAGCGAAACAGTAGAAGGTTGCCAAGAATCCGGCGGTATTCCAGACATATCTGCAGTTTAACAAATGTAAGTGTGAATATAATACTTTTTATTTTAAATTGTGCCGCAAAGCGCGATGAGGAAGCAGCAGCCCTGTCCGGCTTACTCGTTTGTAATGAAAACCATTACAACCACACGATGTAAAGGCTGCCACCAGGCGGACTGGATGAAAAGACATTTTATGTGAATATAATCAAAGACTATAGAATACACTCAAATTATATATATATATATATATATATATATATATATATATATATATATATATATATATATATATATATATATATATATATATATATATATATATATATATATATATATATATATATTAAAGGGACGTTGATATAATAAATATAACATAATAAATATAATATAATATAATATAATATAATATAATATAATATAATATAATATAATATAATATAATATAATATAATATAATATAATATAATATAATATAGGCGATGCTGTGGCGCAGTAAGTAGTGTTCACATCAAGAAGGTCACTGGTTCGAGCCTCAGCTGGGTCAATTGGCATTTCTGTGGAGTTTGCATGCTCTATACGTGTTCACGTGGGTTTTCTCCGAGTGCTCTGGTTTCCCATTCAGGCCAAAGACATGTGGTATAGGTGCTATGGGTAGGCTAAATTGTCCGTTGTGAATGAGTGTGTGTGGATGTTTTCCAGAGATGAGTTGCAACTGGAAGGGCATCCGCTGCGAAAAGCATGTGCTGAATAAGTTGGTGGCTCATTCCGCTGTGACGACCCCGGATTAATAAAGGGACTAAGCCAAAAAGAAAATTAATGAATGACTAACATAATATAGGGTGGCGCAGAGGGTTGCACAGTCGCCTTACAGCATGTCTGTGGAATTAGCATGTTCTCCCCTTGTTTGCGTGGGTTTTCTCCGGGTGCTCCAGTTTTCCCCTAAAGTCCAAAGACATGTGGTATAGGTGAACTGGGTAAGCCGAATTGTCCGTAGTGTATGTGTGTGAATGAGTGTATATGAGTGTTTCCCAATGATGGGTTGCGGGTGTAAGGGATTCCGCTGCGTAAAACATATGCTGGATAAGTTAGCGGTTCATTCCGCTGTGGCGACCCCTAATTAATAAAGGGACTAAGCCGAAAAGAAAATGAATGGATAATATAATATAATATAATATAATATAATATAATATAATATAATATAATATAATATAATATAATATAATATAATATTTTGTGGACTCTTTATTGCTTTTAATTTATTTTTGTTTTAAAAGTTCTTGTGAAATTGTTTACAACTGTTCAATAAAAAAGAAAGAAAGAAAAAACAAAGAAAGACACTGGCATAAAAATTAAAATATTTCATGTTATTGTCTAAAAGTAAAATAACAAAAGCCTCTCCAAAAAAAAAAACAACAAAAAAAAAAAAAACAATGGGAACTTGTTATTATATACTCATTACAAAGTTTATGATGATCATTGGTTAAAAATAAACTGACACAAAACCTAATATGTTTTTGAATATAATTGTGTTTTATTGCACTAAAAATCTGGACACATGTACATGTCATGCATTTATAGAAAGTAAAGTAGTGCATATTATTAAACAATATGACATTTAAGAGGTTTATTCTTTAATATATACACCACAACACCAAAACAATGCACATTTAATACAATTTTTAACAGCAAGTTTTAAATGCAAGTTAATTGATCAATACTGTTCCATTGCGGCAGTGCAGGTGCAGAAGGAAAGGAGAAAATGGCGATCAAATTCCCTGTGATTGATGGCATTACCAGGCAGTATTAGACACAGTATCAACATCTAAACTTGCCTGGTAAGACACAAATCAGAGGATTTTACTGCAGCGCAGAGGCAGAGGAAAAATCTGATGTCATGTGACTGTAGAATAGATGAAAGCAGACATGAGGAAATGACATCATTAAAGTGGATATTTGTTATTTCAGGAGATAGATCTTGAAGGAAACTGTTAGTAATGGATAAGGTGCAAGCAAAGATTTATGAAAGAGTTTATGAAAAGTTCACAAGCAGCAAATGTCTTTTTAAGATGCATTTCTGTCAGATTTTTGGACTTAAATAGATGTCTAATAGACATCTAAATGTAGACAGCTTTGCTAAAACATGGCTAAACATGGGCTGTCAATGAAAATGTAATTGATGTCTAATAGAGGTCTAATAGACGTCTGAACGTAGTCGTCTTGGCTAGCACAAGGCTAAACTTGGGCTGTCAGTGAAAATCTGACATCTAATAGGCCAAAACTATTCTAGTCATCAAATAGACAGATTAGACAAGTTCTGTTTATTTGTTGACTAGTCTAGTTTTGGCCTATTCTTAGACGTCTATTAGACATCTATTAGATATCTGTTAGATTTTCACTGATAGCCCAAATTTAGCCTTGTTTTAGCCAAGACAACTGATTAGACATCTATTAGACGTTTATTAGATTTTCACTGACAGCCCAAATTTAGCCTTGTTTTAGCCAAGACAACTATGTTTAGATGTCTATTAGACATCTATTAGACGTCTTTTATATTTTCACTAACAGCCCAAATTTAGCCTTGTTTTAGCCAAGACAACTATGTTTAGACGTCTATTAGATACCTATTAGACGTCTTTTAGATTTTCACTAACAGCCCAAATTTAGCCTTGTTTTAGCCAAGACAACTATGTTTAGACGTCTATTAGATACCTATTAGACGTCTTTTAGATTTTCACTAACAGTCCAAATTTAGCCTTGTTTTAGCCAAGACAACTATGTTTAGATGTCTATTAGACATCTTTTGAAAACAAAAAAATGCGTACTGGGTTTGTTTGTGTCATGTAGATTTGTATGTGATTAAATGATGACAGAATGAACAACACATACCTAAAATTATTTCCATCTTCCAAAGACAAACATTTTTTATTGGTGACACATATTTATTCATAAGAAACTACATTTTTCAAATGAGCTGACAATCAGGCTAGGTCACATAAAAATTAAACTGTACACACCATTTATTTACCCTCAAGTGGTCCTAAACCTTTAGGAGGTTCTTTTGTCTAATGAACACAAAATATTATTTACTGAAAAATGATGGAATCCAATAGCAATGGACATCCATAGTCGAAAAAATATATGATAGAAACAAACATTCTTCAAAATTTCTTCTTTTGTATCGGAAAAAAGCAAGAAACTCAAATGGGGTTAAGATCAAGTTGAGGGTGAGTAAATAATGACTTTTCATTTTAAAGTAAACTGAATCTCCTAAAAAATGTGAATTTTCTTTGTACATTCCATCAGACAACACATAAACCTGTAATATAAGTGTCGAATCCCTAACATGAGTACCGCATGTCTGCCAGTCATTTTAATATTTTACAGACTGGCATTACTTCCTCCTCCAGCCCAGCGAACAGGAAAGGCGAACTGAGTAGGCACAGTTCAATTAGGGTTTGTCACACAGATCTCAGGTGTCATCTACACAATAAGTGACAAGAAAAGGAGGATGAACTGATCATTGACTGGCACGTCACACATTAGAGGGTGTGGGAGTGTGGAGGAATTGCTTTTGTGACATTCATGCAGGCCATTGGACACAACAGGGTGGGGTTTAGAACTGAAGGCTAAGGGGGAGAATCTATATTTATACACACACACACACACAAATTAGGGATTCAATATAAAGTTTTGTCAGTGAGATCACAGAAGAGCCATTTTGTACTCCTTAAAATCATTTCTCAATCAGGTTTTTCACTAAAGGTAACTAAATGAAATGCTGGGTTCAACAGTTACTTTATGTTGTCCCAACACAAATCGATTAAGTTAACTTAATTGTTTTGTTTAAGTGGATCAAACATAAAGCAGTTAAGTTGTCACCAAAAAAAATCAAGAATTGTGTTGTTTCAACTCATTTTATATAAGAAGTTTGAACAATATTTTTTGAGTATAAGGAAAATAATGTGGCTGTATGTGTTACTGTTTTTACAGAGTATAGGGTTTAAAATTGTAATATGTCAATGTGTGTTTTTGTTCTTGTTATAGAGAACATTTCAATAAAGTAAAGAACTTTTTCTTCAGTTTATGGATCTTTAGATGTTAAAGGGTCTTCATGGAACCACCAAACTGTTTTTAAATTCGTTATCATACTTAACTAAGTTTTTTAATCAAGCAGTCTTAATGCAGTTTTAAAATGATTGGTTTAAAAGACCAAACTGTGCTACATTTCCTAGTTTTTGAAAGAATTGTGTTCGTGTTCTCACATCTTCATGATTTATTGAGTCACCAGAGTGCATCGTTACCAGACAGTGTTAGAACATCAGTGAACAGCCAAGCACTGTCAGGTAAGATGTACCCTAGAGACAATGAATGAACTCCTTCAGCACCACAGGGCCCAAAAAAACATTTCACCAAGGCATATTTTCCATTTGTATGCATATTTGCATAAACAGCAGGTCCACACCCAGATGCAAAGTTGCCTGTTGATGACCATCTGCATCATTACCAGGCAGTATTAGAGAAGATATAACATCCAAAACTGCCTTGTAAGATGGAGCCGGGCATCCATTGTCCTTTCGCAAATGATCATATTTGATCGATAGTATATTGTGGATACTTTCCATATTGTTTGTCACTATAAAATGAGAGCTAGTGTACTTTAGCAAGGTGCTTGTTAATGATTATCTATTTTCCCGGCCGGTCCTGTTTTACAGCTTTATATATTTCCTTCAAACTGCACTTATTTTGCGTATTACCTCGCACGTCTGGACCACTTCCAGTTTCACCACGCTTCTGAATCATTTTGCTGGCAGCTATTATTAGAAAGGATGAAAACATTGTAACCCCAGACGTCTATTTCTTAGGTGTACGCCCTGGCCTGCTTTCATGGCAACTGTGACCTTTGAGACGTCTCCATGACCTAGGAGACTTCAGCTAATTAGTCGCACCTTCATCAAAACAAAATCATGTCTACAGCCTCCGAATCCCACTGCAGACACTCAACGTAGGTGGTAAGGAAAGCGCTTAGTCATGCTAATCAAAATGGCTGATCTTTGTCACCTATACCTGAGTGTGCACCTGACTGACCCTTCACCTGTAGATTAGATAAGATTGGATTAGATAACTCGCTTACTACTGAAACCAAAGTAATTGAGTCTGTTTTTGTTAGCGCCAAAATGCTATTCAAATGAGGCATATTTTTTATATTCTTACTTGTGTTTTTTTTTACTCTTTCAAAATAAGGAAGAAAAAATATTGAATATGAGACTATCAAAGTAAGCATTAATCAGTGTTTTACGCCTTTAAACATTAGTTTTAGGTGTAGCAAGTCTATTATAGGCTTAACTGTATACCACACCTTTGTTTAATAGAGTTAAAAACTAATGTTGAATTATTTAACGTCATTTCTGTAAATGCTTTGCATATTCTACTTCATACCCCTTTGTTTTAAACTGAACAAACAGGTTTGACAAATTACGGAAGTGAAAGTTCACATCCTGGGCACTTATATGCCATTATTTGAACAAATCTCCTTCAAATTTCATACTAAAATACATACATTTTATTCAAAAAAAAAAAAAGTTAAGTAATCTGTATGTATTTATTTCATCATATAACATTAGCATTGCATATATACACAAACAAAATTATAAAACCACTTATTAGCAATGAATAAACATTATTTAATTGAATTGTTTTTGAATAAAAAACTATTAGTTACCCTATCAGTTCCAGTGGCAGTCGTTCAGAATGAAGTCATGGACAAGAGATGCCATTGTGTCGCAGTGTCGCTTCAGCAGATGTAGATCACTTCCTGCTCCTTCCACTTGTTAAATGTTGCTTCTTCCTTGCAGGGCCATACCTCTCGAACCGGTCTGAAGGTGCCTGATGAAGACACAAGGACAATAGTAATGGAGTCTCGAGCATGAGGAGAAACACAATCTCCTAAAGCTCCTGAAGCGAAGAAACTGCTCCTACAAAACATCTAGGTTTTCAGGTATACCTTGGAGCCCTGCCCAGGTGTCATTTTTACGCTGTGGCCAATCCCTGTCTTCCTTCTATGCGCAGGTGTGTCTTGTGCTCTGTGATTGGCTGGTTTGGTGTTGAAGTGCCTCTGGGTTTCTGAGTACACAAGCTTTTAACCTTCAAAAAGACCACGCCTCACCTGCGCTGTCTCTTGTTCTGGGTCAGACTTTAGGGCAACAGGCAAGAATAAACCTCTATCTACTTGTTGTTCAGGCTTACTTTTTTACTCTAATGTTCATCATTAGATAGGAGTTTTAAAAAGACATTCGGTAAGCTGTAAATACGTCCTCTGTGAGATCCTCTCATTATTTTCTGTGCATTGTTTACACTGATAATAAACTCCTCCTGGTGATGAACACATAATATGAAAATAGCTGATATTAAACTCAGGGTCTAACTGAATTTTAACTCAATGTTATTTACTCATTTGACCATACAAATATAAAATAAAAATATATATTAACACTTTCCAAAAAGATTCCACCATTAACATTAGTTGATACACGCATTGATTTACATACTTCCAACAATACTATTAAATTATTTATAATTTTTAGGTTACATTATTTCACTCACCAATGCAATGTTTTATTTTAATAATACACTCAAAGACTATTGTTGCTGCTTGTTCAAGCTACTTATTTAAAATGAGCTGAATCAACACAATTCTTGAGTTTTGGGGGGACAACTTCATTGTTTTATGTTCAATTCACTGAAATTTGAAAAACAATTAAGTTAACTTAATCGATTAGTGTTTAGACAACATGATGGAATTGTTTGAAACCCCTCATTTTTTACAGAGTATAATAGTAGATATTATTTAATGGAACTGAGCTAACTGAATAATAACAAAACAATAATAAACACAACAACAAATGCATTTTTCATTGTTATTTAATTCAGTAACTAATGTTAATTAATAGATTTTACTGTGCGTACACTGTGAAAACTGTTTAGTTGACTTTAAAAAAGTGAGTAATCCTTAACATTACTAATTCAATTAACTATGTGTGTAATTCTTAAAAAAATAAACTGAACTTAATAGTTACAACATCATTACTTACATTTTTGAAGTAAAAGTAACTTGTCACTTTTAAGGTAATAGATTGACTCAGTAATCAATTACTACAATATTAAGATTAATCTCCAGTTCAAACACATAAAACAAAAACAAAATAGATCAATTATGTTATTTTTTTAAAATGATTATGCACTATTAACAATATTTAACATATAATATATAATAAATTCAGACTTAGTTCAACTTGCAACATGAGTTTGTCTTTATTTTTAATACTTAAAAATGTAAAGATAAAGAGAAAAAGCTGCCCATCTTAGTCATTTCAACTGTGTGCTTAAATCTGAAAAATATATGGATTTTGTCTGCAGATTATTGACTATAAAAATGAAGATCCACTCCCTTTGCTTTTATAAAAGCAATATAAAATCCACTGTTTCGTATTTAGAGCTATATTTAAGGTTTCATTGGGACAATGAAGTGCTTGTGCTCAAGGTCTGTTCAGGACAGGCCCACTAAACAGGTGTCAGGGAATGGAAGAATCCCTTGCATGGGATACTTACAAAAAAGAGGAAGCAAAATTATAGTGACGCACAATATACTGCTGGCTATACTGATAATTTTTGTAAGAATATTAATTATAGGCTGATAAATTTTGGACTATTTAACTGCACACACTAGAGGCAAGACAAAATTTCAGCAGTTTGGGAGTGTTTTTCAGTGGAAAAAATTACTTCATAATTGCATTTTGTAAATAATTTTGGGAAAAGTAAGATCTAGATGTTTCCTTGCAGCTTTATTGTTCCCTAAAGCTAAATTATTTCAATAAAATCAACTGTGCACTGTATTTTTTTATTTTTTGTAGTCAGGCTCAGAAAAAAATATTTGAATATTTGTATTTATTAGTAATCAGCTCCTAAATATAAATTACATCCTAAATTACAGATTGGTGCATGATTTAAAAGATTATTGTTTGTTTGTTTGTTTGTTTTTGGCAATATACAGTGCATCCGGCAAGTATTCATAGCGCTTCACTTTTTCCACATTTTTATGTTACAGCCTTAGTCTAAAATGGATTAAATCACCCCCAAAATATCAACAGGGTGGTTTCACAACAACTCGGTGAATGTCTTTGAGTGGCTCGGCCAGAGCCCAGACCTAAATCCTATTGAACATCTCTGGAGAGATCTGAAAATGGCTGTTCACCGTCACTTTTCATCCAACCTGAGAGAGCTTGAGAGGTACTGCAAAGAGAAATGGGCAAAAATTCCCAAAGACAGGTGTGCCAAGCATGTGGCATCATATTCAAAAAGACTTGAGGCTGTAATTGCTGCCAAAGGTGCATCAACAAAGTATTGAGTAAAGGCTGTGAATACTTATGTACATGTGACTTTTCAGCTTTTTTAATAAATTTGAATTTTTTATTTAACAAATTGAATAAATTAATTTAATTTATTTTAAAATAAGGCTTTAACATAAAAAATGTGGAAATACTGAAGCGCTATGAATACTTTCCGGATGCACTGTATATGTATTTAAGATCCCTATAAAGTAATAATTGTTTAAAATACCTGTGCAGTCAGCACAGGAAATGCAAATATGGCACTCGATTTTGATGCCATTTTGATGCTTAATTTTGGCTATTTTGTAAAATCACAATTCAGAATATGAAGTCTAAACAAAGGATCTGAGAGTTCCAGCTCCAGCAGGAGTTTATGCTGGGACACAGGGACTGCACTGTAACCCAGGCAACAGGTCAATGCCTCACCACATCCACAGGCCTGTGTGGATTGTTAATGAGATCCCTGGGGTCTGATTTGTGAGGCGAGAGGATGGAGGAACATGGGGATCAGCTGGCTGTCAGGAAGGCCTCCTGAGAAACCTGAAAGAAGCAGCAAAGCATCAGCTCTCAACCATTTCACACAAAACAAACTGTGCATGAGGGAAAATATGCACCTGTATATGTGAAACTGATCTAAACTAACATGGCTGTTTGAGGGTTCTAGGAAGTGTAAGTGAAAAACAGTGGGTTAGAGAAAGTGTGTGAGGGAGAAGGTGGAAAGAGAAAAGGATAAAAAAGGAGGGAGGGTGAGGGCAATGACCTGAGGGATTACTGGCCCAAGGGAAGGAGTTGCCAGGATTCTCCAGCACACAAACACTCTATTGTGCATCTTGTCATTGCATCACATTCTCCCTACAGACAAGAATATGATAAAATGTTAATGCTTTTAAAATGGGAGATTTAGTATTTGACATATTATTTACATTGCTTTCAGAAGCTTGCCCAGCGGGACTGTGCATTATATGCCCCACTGTTTGGTAACATTTTGATTAACTATAATTTTATTACAATTATGATGGTTAAACTATTGTTTGTAATTCTGTCATCATTTACTCACTCTTCACTTGTCACAAGAGTTTCTTTTTTCTGTTGAACACAAAAGAAGTTATTTCGAAAATGTTGGAAACTTGTAATAATTGAACTCCTATGGTAGGCTATTTGATTTTCCTGCCATAGAAGAACATTATTCACAATATCTTCTTTTGTGTTTATCAGAAAAAACAAACTCATAAAGGTTTAGAACTACTTGAGTGAAAGTAAATTAGTAAATTTTCATTTAACCCTTCCTTTAACTACAATAACCACATTTTTTGTTTGTTTAATAGTAAAACCAAGTTAATTCTACTAAGGGTCTGGTCGTTCTGTTTGTCCTAAAGACTAAACAAACTGCTTCAATATTGCTTCTACAAAATCTTAGAACCAAGCAATCAAGTCTCAACAAAATTCAGAAAACATTTAACCATTTTAATTTAGCTTATCAAACCAGATTATAGCAAATAATAATTTACACTGAAATTCTTAATATTGCTGAAGAACTCACAACAACTTCATCTCTGGAAAGTGTTGCCATGTAATCATTATTTCCCATGAAACAAACCTGTTTTCCTCAAGGGAGCGCATGGCTGCTCAGAAAGCCGAATTCTCCATTGACCTCTATTCAAATTTCTGAAAGTTTTTGTTTCATTGTAGACATTCTTACAATTAATAAGTGTAATCACTCTTATAACAGTAAATCTACTAATTACAGAGATTTTTAGGCGCCACCAAATGTAAATAATTAACAGCAACCGCTATTAAATTCAACATTAAGATTTCGCCAACTAATAAAACATCAACGACATTGATTGGTCAAGATTGCACAGCGTTGACAATAGTCACGTGTAACACGTGATAATTCAGTCCCTTCTCCTGAGCATTCTGCACAATAATTTATATCTAAATAATGGTGATGGAAATGAGAACAGCCATTAAAACGAAGATTCACAGTTACGTGTCAAAATAGAATGGTTACTGTTTAAATTACGTAAAATCCGTCCAAATAAGATCAACTTCCAATCCATGAAGCCACGCCCCTTTACTAACACTTGTTTCAAGACAGTATCCGTTCTTCCCATCTTCTCCTTTCTACGGTCTTCCCAGTGGGCGAGTTTTCCTGAGAGTAAGCACGCAACTGCAGAAGCTGGTTGTAACTGTCAGTTTACCACCTCATCCTGTCATTTAATTATATCGTTTTACTAAGGTAAGACTCGTTGTATCATCAACTATCTGTTTACAATTTTCTAGACTTCTTACATTATAATCCGGCTTTTTTGTCTTATTCAATCTCAGCTAATATTCGATATTTATGTAAAGCATTAGGTTCTCGAGTGATACACTAATGAAGTGTGCTGGATGAGAGTCATCGTGAATAAGCACGTGACATTGAGAAGGACCGTGATGAGTCGTGCTTTCCATCACGCCCACTCATATTCACACACTGTAATGAGATTAAATATTTGCAGAACAAACTTTACGAGAGAGAAATATGATTCCAGGAAGGAAATGAATGAGACTGTCGTTGGCATTGAACGTGTTGTAGTTGCACATATTATAATATTTAAATATGCTCATGCAAAAACAAAAGCATTAAAAAAGCTCTTCAGTAAAGACCAGTTCAGTAAGCTTTTTGTTTTGTGACAGCTGCTAATCCAATTAGACCTGAGCTTCTCGTGATGCCCAATAGGAAATCACAATCCTAAATACAAATTGTGCATGTTGGAAATCTATTAATCACTTGTTTGTTTGAAATGGGTATAATTTTACCAATACAGATGTTCATTTTCACTAAGTATTATGCTTATTAGCAGGCAAGAGGATTTGAGAAAGTGACCCTGTAGGTCAATGGCATTACTGTAAGGCAGATGGTGTTCTCAGGTTTCCTTGAAATCTCCTTGTAGACATACACATTTATCGGAAACTGTTCCCTTTGTTTTTCTAATCTAATCTTCTGTCAATCAGATTTTTAAAGAAAGATGTCTATTCTGAAGATACACGCTCGTGAGATTTTTGATTCTAGGGGCAACCCTACAGTGGAGGTGGACCTCTACACAGAAAGAGGTGATTCTCCTGATGTTTCTTTCCAAATCAAACACTAGATTTAAATAAATCATTTTCATTGAAGAAAGGATTGCATTGAATCTGCTGACATGTAACGGAAACTTATCTGCTTTCAAACAGGTCTGTTTCGAGCTGCTGTCCCTAGTGGAGCTTCTACTGGGATCTATGAAGCACTGGAGCTCAGAGACAATGATAAGTCACGTTACCTGGGCAAAGGTAGCGTTAACTCTGCTTGTTCATTTCTCTATTGAATTCATTATTAATGAGAAATCATATTTCATTCAGTCATACTGAATTTATTGCTAATGTTTTGGAAATAAGCAAGAGTTGTCAAGCTAGATTTGTTTACTGAACACACAAGGGACTGTTTCTCTTTTCCCAGCTGTGTTTTATTTCTCTATTGAGAATGAACAGATTAATACAGTAACTGGGTTCAGCATTATGTTAACAGCTTAGTGAACAAGTAAGAACTCATTTTTATTTGGTTTGAATTAGCATGTCAGATTTATCCCGTTAGTAATTTGTGAATTAATGTGAAAAATGTGTACTTTCTGAAATGCATGTGATTTTAAATTAGTAAAAATCTTTACTGTAATACTACAATATTATTTAGTGCACAATGTTTGCATGGATTAAATTGCGCATGAACAGATTTTTTAAAACACTTGCCTGATTGGAGTTACAAATGTTAACAAATCAAATAAATATCTGATGTACAGTGTTGTGACAGCACATAAACCAATCGAGTGGATTCAGAGATGTGCATGTGTCCAGTTGCACTAACAATCAATCCACAATGCCTATGTTTCTCATATCTGCTGTACTTTTCTGTAATATAGGTGTATCAAAGGCTGTTGAGAATGTGAACCAACATATTGCACCTGCTCTCATTAGCCAGGTGAGTATTTCAGATATTGATATTAAAACTACATAAAATCTGTTTTGTAAATGTAAGTTTGATTGGTTGGTAATGAGTTTTTTAATCTCTGTCACTTAGGGAATTCCTGTTGTTGAGCAAGAACAGATCGACCAATTCATGCTGGAACTGGACGGAACTGAGAACAAGTGTAAATCAAAATGTTTACATTTAAAGTGCATTCGGAAAGTATTCAAAGCGCTTCACTTTTTCCACATTTGTTATGTTACAGCCTTATTCCAAAATGGATTAAATTCATTTATTTCCTCAAAATCCTACACATAATACCACATAATGACAATGTGAGAAAAGATTTTTTGAAATTGTTGCAAATTTATTAAAAATAAAAAACCTGAAAAAAATCACATGTACATAAGTATTCACAGCCTTTGCCGTGACGCTCTAAATTGAGCTCATGTACATTCTGTTACCACTGATCATTCCTGAGATGTTTCAGCAGCTTAATTGGAGTTCACCTGTGGTCAATTCAGTTGATTGGACATGATTTGAAAAGGCATACACCTGTCTATATAAGGTCCCAGGGTTGAGAGTGCATGTCAAAGCAGGAGACAGGATTGTCTCGAGGGACAAGGCTGGGGAAGGTTACAGAAAAATTTCTGCTGCTCTGAAAGTTCCAATAAGCACAGTGGCCTTCATCATCCTTTAGTGGAAGATGTTTGGAACCACCAGGACTCTTCGTAGAACTGGCCGGCCATCTAAGCTGAGTGATCCGGGGGAGAAGGGCCTTAGTCAGGCCTTAGTCAGACCATCACCCTATGGTCACTCTGTCGAGCTTCAGCGTTCTTCTGTTGAGAGAGGAGAAACTTACAGAAGGACGACCATCTGTGCAGCAATTCACCAATCAGGCCTGTATGGTAAAGTGGCCAGATAGAAGCCAGAAGAAACTAAATTCTCTGGTCTGATGAGACTAAAATTGAACTGTTTGGAGGGAATGCCAGGTGTTACGTTTGGAGAAATCCAGGCGCTCATCACCAGGCTAATACCATCCCTCATGTTTTTCAGCAGTAGGAACTGGAAGAATAGTCAGAATAGAGGGAAAGATGAATGCAGCAATGTACAGAGACATCCTGAATGAAAACCTACTTCACAGTGCTCTTGACCTCAGACTGGGGTGACGGTTCATCTTGGAGCAGGACAATAACCCAAAGCACACCGCCAAAATATCAATGGAGTGGCTTCACAACAACTCGGTGAATGTCGTTGAGTGGCCCAGCCAGAGCCCAGATCTAAATCCTATTGAACATCTCTGGAGAGATCTGAAAATGGCTGTACAGCGTCGCTTCCCATCCAATCTGATAGAGCTTGAGAGGTACTGCAAAGCAGAATGGGCAAAAATCCCCAAAGACAGGTGTGCCAAGCTTGTGGCATCATATTCAAAAAGGCTATAATTGCTACCAAAGGTGCATCAACAAAGTATTGAGCAAAGGCTGTGAATACTTATGTACATGTGCTTTTTCAGGTTTTTTATTTTTAATAAATTTGCAGCAATTTCAAAAAATCTTTTTTCACATTGTCATTATGGAGTATTGTGTGTAGAATTTTGAGGAAATAAAGGAAATAAATCCATTCTGGAATAAGGCTGTAACATAAAAAATGTGGAAAAAGTGAAGCGCTATGAATGCACTGTATACCTTTAACAACATATTAGCTTGTGCTTTACATTAAAATAGTTTTCTCAACAGTTGTACTACCATGTAATGTTTACACTACCACTCATAAATGTATGGTTAGATTTTTTTATATACATAGAAAGCATTTTTTGCATTATGCATAATGTCTTTTTTTTAATTAATGCAGTTAATAACAATTCCTACAATCACACTACTGATCCCAACACTTTTAATAGTAGTGTACATAAACGGTTGCATAAACAAGCCTGTGAGCATTTGCAAATATTTTTGCATGTAATATAATTGTATAGTCATAGTCCTTTAATTCCTGTTTCTGTTTCGAACAACAGCTCAATTTGGTGCCAATGCCATCCTGGGTGTGTCCCTGGCGGTGTGTAAGGCAGGAGCTGCGGAGAAAGGTGTACCTGTGTATCGTCACATTGCTGACCTTGCTGGAAACCCAGAGGTCATCCTGCCTGTACCGGTGAGAACACTCTTGTGTTTGAAATTCTACAGTAAGGAAAACATAAATGTGGCCCAGGTGTACGCTCACATGCCACTTTATTAGGAACACCTTTCCTTTACCGGGTTGGACCCCATCAACACTTTATAACTACATTAATCATTCATGGCATTGATTTAACAAAGAACTATAAACAATCTTCATTGTACATGTTTGTTTGGTACTAAGAGTTCAAAGCATCCCAAGAAAACATCATTCACACCATTACACCATCAGCAGCCTGAACTGTTGATGTTTGGGCTGGATGGATTCATGCTTTCATGTTGTTCACGCCAAATACTCACCCTACCATTCCAATGGCACTGCAGGAATTGATAATCAGACTAGGAGATGGCTTAACAATCAGCCGTAGTTTTCAGTTTACAGGAGTAGCACTGGTGTGGTCTTTTGCTGCTGTATGTCATCTGCTTCAAGTTTGAATGTTTTGTGCATTCAGAAGTACTCTTCTGTAGACCTCAGTTATAATGAGTGGTTATATGAGTTACTGTTGCCATTCTATCAACTCAAACCAGTCTGGATATTTCCCTCTGACCTCTGGCATCAGTGCAGCATTTTCACCTTCATAAGTGATGCTCACTGGATAATTTTATAGTGTGTTTGGCCTCAAAGAGATTAAAGAGACCTCGAGGGTATTTGAAAGCAGACCAGCCATTAATAAGACAATTTTCTTGTTTGCTTTTTTGCTGTTCTACAAATAAATGGGTCACAGTTTACAAAAAGGTTTAAGTAATTAACATTAGTTAATGTAGCAATTCATTCATTTTCTTTTCGGCTTAGTCCTTTTATTAATCCTTAATTATTCACCTGTACCACATGTCTTTGGACTGTGGGGGAAACCGGAGCACCCGGAGAAAACCCACGCGAACGCAGGGAGAACATGCAAACTCCACACAGAAACGCCAACCGACCCAGCCGAGGCTCGAACTGGCGACCTTCTTGATTTGAGGCGACAGCACTACCTACTGCGCCATTGCGTCGCCAGCATGAAGTAATAATGAACAATACAACAACAGAGCATTTATTAATCATCGTTCAACATTAAAAATGCATTATAAAAATCCAAATTTAAGCTTGTTAACAATTAATGCGTTATGAGTTAATGTGAACTACCAATGAACAACATTATTTCCATTAACTAACATTAACCAAGATTAATAAATACTGTAATAAATGTATTGGTCATCGTTTGTTCATGCTAGTAAATACATTAACTAAGATTAACACAACTTTATTTGAAAGTTTTAACAGCAAATGATGGATTGAAATGTTGTCATCCTCTCAATCAATTTTGCATTTTACCTTGTTTTTTCCAAAGGCCTTTAATGTGATCAATGGCGGCTCTCATGCTGGCAATAAATTGGCCATGCAGGAGTTCATGATTCTGCCGGTCGGGGCCAGCAGCTTTAAGGAAGCCATGCGCATTGGTGCAGAGGTGTACCACAATCTGAAGAACGTTATTAAGCAGAAATATGGCCAGGATGCCACCAATGTTGGTGATGAGGGAGGATTTGCACCAAACATTCTTGAGAACAAAGAAGGTATTCAAAACAAATCTAGAATCAAGACTATCTAGCTAAGATGACTTTTTAATATATATTATCTGTATGTTAATAATAGCTCTAGAGCTGCTGAAGAATGCCATCAGTAAAGCTGGATACACTGATGAGGTTGTGATAGGGATGGATGTGGCAGCATCTGAATTCTATCGTGACGGAAAGTATGACTTGGACTTCAAGTCTCCTGATGACCCCGATCGATACATCAGCCCCGATGAGCTAGCTGACCTTTACAAGAGTTTCATTGAGGATTATCCAGGTATCCAACCGTCGTTTGCTCTTTTCTTTTGTTTCTTAAGCTCTGACAGAGGTGTATATAATTTTTTAAATCACTGTTCCAGTGGTCTCTATTGAGGACCCCTTTGATCAAGATGACTGGGAGGCCTGGACCAATTTCACCAACAGCACAGAAATCCAGGTTGTGGGAGATGATCTCACTGTTACCAATCCCAAGCGCATCGCTACTGCAGTGGAGAATGAGGCTTGCAACTGCCTGTTGCTCAAAGTCAACCAGATTGGTACTGTTACAGAGTCTCTGCAGGCGTAAGTTCAAAACAAGATCCTACTTTTGTACAAAAGATTCTCAAAATTTACTTTATTAAAGGGGTCAGGTTCTAGTAAATTAAAATTACATTGACCCTTTTGACATATAATAGATCATTGCATTCTAAAAAACATCATTTGAGTTTCAGAACTCATTAGTATAAAAACAGCTTATATTAAAACCAATTTGACAATATGACAGCTTGTGAATGTGAAACTCTATGATGTAATAGTGTGGCTAAACTCCGCCTCCACAGAAGTTCAATGCCTGCTTCTTCATCACTACTTGATTAGCTTTGTCCACTGATTCATGCATGCAGTAGATGATTATTGAGGAGCAAATGCAGGTCTATAATAATAATTCCTTGCATTTATATAGCGCTTTTCTGGACACTCAAAGCGCTTTACACATTGGGGGGAATCTCCTCCTCCACCACCAGTTTGCAGCATCCACCTGGATGACACGATGGCAGCCATATTGCACACAAACTGATTGGTGTAGAGGAGACAGAGTGATGAAGCCAATTATGATATGTTAGGAGGCCATGATGGACAGAGGCCAGTGGGCAAATTTGGCTGGGATGCCAAGGTTAAACCCCTACTCTTTTTCAAAGGACATCCTGGGATTTTTACCGGTCACAGAGAGTCAGAACATCGGTTTAATATCTCATCTGAAGGACGGCGCTCACTGAGCAGTATAGAGTCCCCTTCACTATACTGGGGTGTTAGGACCCACACAGACCGCAGGTTGAGCGCCCCCTGGTAGCCTCACGAACACCACTTCCGGCAGCAACCTAGCTTTCCCTTGTGGTCTCCTATCCAGGTACTGACCAGGTACAGCCCTGCTTAGCCTCAGTGGACGACCATGTGAGAGTTGCAGAGTGCTATCTGCCGGTCTACACAGAAACCAAACTATAAAGATTCTCAGAAGACGGCAAGAAGCTGTGCAGTGCCAGGCTGTGTAAAACACACTCTTTTTATCCCTTTCCTTCTGATATCAAAGTTGAGGTTGAATTGGATGTATTTTATTTAACATAATCAAGTTCCACACCACATCAGTAGGAACGTGACCCTTTGTTCCCTCAAATACAAGGTATACATTTAGGAAAAAATGCAATGCTGGATAGACCTGTCAGATGAATGCCGCATACTTTAACGTTAATTTTGCAGAATCACTGTGCTTATCACTGGGTGATGAGCTGTTATAACACGCTGAAAGCATTATGTAAATAATATATATAATTTGTAATCAATATATCTTACTTCTAAGACAACAACAAACTCTGTACCGCATCGGATGTCATTCCCTTGCAGTAAATGCAAGCGCTCCTGGTTTCTTTCTGCCACCTCCCTGCGCGCGCATCCTGAATGTTTACAAACATGGTAATTGGTCATTATACAATCACGATCTGTTCGCTATTAAAGTAGACATTATTTATCTTTGCACCTTGACTAAATTTAGTCAAAAACTGTCAAGTATTTAGAATTAGATTGATGCAGGACCGTTGACAATGCTAACAGACTTCTTATTTGGCTGTATCGTGAAGTGAAACTTACTTTTAGCAAAGTTGGAACTTTTTTTTTCTTTATGACAAAAGAATTATGCTGAAAATGTTTCTGTTGAGGTATTTGTGTGATTTATACACAATAGATGTATTCTTATCTGTCTTAAAGCATCACTAAATTGTACAGGCATTACAAAGCAATCTGTTGTTACTTATTGTTTATTTATCAAAATAAACAATAAGGCTCTTAAAACACTGCTTTGATAAATGTAGTGTTGTCATATTTATAATACCTCAAGTTAAACAAAGTAATTAGTTTTATTATTTTATTACTGACAGTGTACTTGTTTTTTTTGTAAAATTATTTTAGTTTAAGATCAAGTGTAAAATAAAATTTCCATGTGATGTACAGCTATTTAAGAAACAAATTTGCCATATTGTAAAGCAAAATATGCAAATATGTAAATAAAAGGCTAAATTAAAATCTTTTCATCATAAACTTTAATTAAACCTTTCAAAGCTTGAAATTATTGTTTTAAAAAAATGGACAAAAACTGTTTCTTTTGGTGGTAGTTTTGGCAGTGCTATTGAAACAGATTAATTGTCATGAAAGGAAAAATTGACCATACTTCCTTTGTTAGTGCAAATTCCTGTACATGTAGCTTTGTGATTTATGCAATTGAACCATTCAAACAGGTTTACACTTTAAAAAAGTGATTTCATAATGAAAATCTGATTTATTTTTCAGAAGTAACTGCTTTTTAAAAGAGTACTTTGTACTTTTACCTAATATTAGTATTATTTACTAAAATTTTTACTATTTTAGCTGTTTAATAGTATGTTTACTTCAGTACAAAAACATTTCACAAGCACATTTAGTGCAGGTTTATTATATTATTAATATATGAATAATAAATATTATTATTATTAATGGTTTTTATTTGTATAAATTCCTGTGCAATGATTTTATGGGTTGCTGAGAATACATTTCAGGTGTTTAATACATAGCGTGTCAGTCTTGAAAATAAAAATAGGTTGCTGGAAAAAGTGCTTAAAAGTCCTTGATTTTCATTAGGCTGTGCCTGTATGAACCCTGTCATATGTACATGCAACATATATTTCAAAATTTGTCAGAAAGTGTGTGTATATATATATATATATATATATATATATATATATATATATATATATATATATATATATATATATATATATATATATATATATATATATATATATATATATTAGATAGATTATAGATTATGACATATAACCTTAGGTCCAAACAACATTTCCAGGTTTTGATGAATAGGCTACTATGTTAATACTTTAGATTTAAGTACAGCAGTTTTCCTTTTACTTTTTAAGAACAGTGTCATTTGAACTTTTAAAAGTACATTTTAATTTAAATGTTTGTTTTTTTTTGTTTGTTTGTTTGTACCTGCAAGCACAGTTAATGTTTAAACTATTTATAATGTTTTAAGTGGTTGACAATAGTACATATTCTTAATAATTGGAATTAATCTGCCTCGTTTTTGAACTTTGCACAGCTGTAGCTGTTTAATTAGGCCTACAACGCTACTATATTTCAATACTGGTCATTATGGAGGTACTTGGAGAGACAATTTTTTTTGAGGTGGTACTTGGTGAAAAAAGTTTGAGAACCACTGGTCTAATCTGATTCAATGATCTATGCTACACTGAGCAAAAAGTGCTCCCGCTAGATCAGGAGATCAGCTGAATGGATTCAGTGGTTTAATACTCAATATTTTAACTTTAGGGGAGTGCTAAAATAAACTTATTCCATATGAAAAGTGTAGTGCTGTCACGCCACACAAATGGGAGTAACTTTTAAAATGATTTGGTCACAATTTCTTTGTTGTTACAGATCATTTGATATGTATTTATGCATTTTTTCCCTAAATCAAATCAGCATCCATCTATGAGTGCTAAAATAAACTTATTCCATATGTAAAGTGTAGTGCAGTCATGCCACACAAGTGGGAGTAACTGAGTATCTATGCGTTTTTCGCCCTATATCAAATCAAAATAAAACGACACACTTTTTGATAAATTACAAAATTAACAAGGTATTTGTACCATCCCACCCCACAGATGTAACATGGCTCAGTCCAGTGGCTGGGGCGTGATGGTGAGCCATCGCTCAGGGGAAACCGAGGACACATTCATTGCTGACCTTGTTGTGGGACTGTGCACTGGACAGGTACAATGTTCTTTAAACTTGATAGGCTTATCACAACATTTGTGATTTTTATTTTACAATTAATAAATAATTGTAATCTTTCTGCTCACCTCTGTGACATATTTCTTTTTGGATATTTAGATTAAAACTGGAGCCCCATGCCGTTCAGAGCGTCTGGCCAAGTACAACCAGATCCTTAGGTAAGATTACCTTTTTTTAAATTTGTTAGACTATTCTCAAACAAACACGACCATAAATGAGCATAAGTATTTCACTTCTTCTGCATACCTGCTTTCTTCATACACAGAATTGAAGAGGAACTGGGGGATAAAGCTCGCTTTGCTGGGAAGAACTTCAGAAATCCACTGAACTGAGACCACCACAGTACACTTAGAAGTATTTAACCTCATACAGTAAATATACTAATAGTATATGTTTTAACTTATGATTAAAGAATGGGTTGATGCTGAGACCATTTCATCAAGGACACAAAAACAAGAATCATAACCGTTGTGTGGGTGACCATTTGGATGAGTGTCACGTGTACTTGTGTCATGATGATTGTATTGCAAAAAAGCGCAAACAGTGTTTTCCTGCAAATCCTGCATAGCAGATTCTTGAGGACTGTGCTTGTGATAGTGAATACTGTTAAAATTAAAACATTACCTCAACTAATGAGAGACTTTTGGGTAGTGTTATCATTTAAGTGGTCTCCGCTTTGCTTGTTTGTGACAGGTTTGAGCGTGTCTTGTGCAGGCAAAAAACCAGTGTTAAAAGGCTTGATTTGGATTGGTTGAGTCATTCCAGATGGTCACACGATTACAGCTGCATGTCACTTTTCCATATTGAGGATAAAATGATTAATAAATAAAACAATATGAAAATTAATAACAGTTGTTATCAATATTAATTACTATTATTACTAGTAATAATTGTTATTATATTTAAATTATTATTTTAATTACTTCCAAGGAGGCACAGTGGCTCAGTGGTTAGCATTGTCCCCTTACAGCAAGAAGGTCGGCGGTTCATGTCCCAGCTGGGTCAGTTGGCATTTCTGTGTGGAGTTTGCATGTTCTCCCCGTGTTCGTGTGGGTTTCCTCTGGGTGGTCTGGTTTCCCACACAGTCCAAAGACATGCGCTATAGGTAAATTGAAAAAACTACATTGGCCGTAGAAGTGTATGCGTGTGAATGAGTGTGTATGGCTGTTTCCCAGTACTGCATTGTGGCTGAAAGGGCATCCGCTGTGTAAAACATGCTGGATAAGTTGGCGGTTCATTCTGCTGTGGCGAAACCTAATGTATAAAGGGACTAAGCCAAAGGAAAATGAATGAATGAATGAATTATTTCCAATAACAATTGTAATATTCTATACTATTACTACTACTACTAATAATAATTATTATTACAGAATATAAATATACAGCTAATCAATACAGTGCATCTGGAAAGTATTTATAACGCTTCACTTTTCCCACTTTTTTTATGTTACAGCCTTATTCCAAAATTAATTAAATTCATTTAGTTCCTCAAAATTCTGCACACAATACCCCATAATGACAATTGAAATTGTTGTAAATTTATTAAAAATAAAAACATGAAAAATCACATGTACATAAGTATTTACAGTCTTTACTCAAAACTTTGTTGATGCACCTTTGAGAGCAATTACAGCCTCAGGTCTTTTTGAATATGATGCCACAAGCTTGGCACACCTGTCTTTTTTTTGCCAATTTTTGCCAATTGCTCTTTAGTACCTCTATCAGCTCTATCAGGTTGGATGGGAAGCGATGGTGTACAGCCATTTTCTGATTTCTACAGAGATGTTTAATAGGATTTAGTTCTGGGCTTTGGCTGGGCCACTCAAAGACATGCACTAAGTTGTTGTGAAGCCACTCCATTGATATTCTGGCAATGTGCTTTGGGTCATTGTCCTGCAGGTAGATGAACCGTCGCCCCAGTCTGAGGTAAAGAGCACTCTGAAGCAGGTTTTCATTCTGGATGTCTCTGTACATTGCTGATTAACTGAAATTAAAGATACTTTCAATATAATAAAAGCAACTACAACAATATTAACAATTGTTTAAACAATTACTAATAACAACAGATGTTATTTTAAATAAAATGTACTGCTGACTAAAACTGTATTACTGTCATTATCACGAACTTTATTATTGGAAAGTACTTTTAATTTAATATAACTAGTAGTAATAATACTGTTATTACTCATAAATACTCATAAAATGTTTTTATATTATTATTATTAATCTACTAAATAAAACAGATTGACATTTTGATTGACGTTTCTCTCATGAAACGGTAGAGATGTATGCAGTCATCAAAGCAGACAGCGCTGCATTAAAAGCGTCTAGCCTAATTCCACTGAGCCGAAATAAATCCACAGTCTCTTCAGTGGCTGTCCTTTAAATCTACACGCTCTGTATTTATATCCCACAACCCACACACCGACCAGATTGTTATTATTCTTCTCCACTCTTCATGCCCGCTGCATTAAAATAAAAAAACGAATCAAACATGCAGAGGAATGCCACCATCAAGACTGGGCTGGTGAAATGCGCCGAGACGTCCATGTTCTTGTGTGAATATTGACTCGGGAGGACGGCCAAACACATCTCCCTGAAGCTGATCTCCATAGACAGCGGACACGGAGATGATCCCATTAGCGCTGGCTGCAGCGGCACATGCTCAGTTATGCTTGTTGAAGGGGATCTCAGTAGGCTGTGCGTGAACACTGAGGTCATCGCCTGCGCTCAGGAAAAAATACTCCGCGCAGCCTCCATTTTGAGTAGTATGAAATAGAGGAAACCATAGTTTGGAGCCGCCGCCGCAAACAAACTGTAAACACTAGCGAAACAGCCTCTGCCATGGACGACTTGTTCAGTCCGCGAAGGTTTGTTGCTTTCTCTTATTGCGCGTTTACGCTTTTGCTCGCGCTTGTGCTTTTGGAGACGCCGCGGATACTTTTGCATTCTAGTGCAAACCGAGATGGTTTTGAACTTGACAGCTCGTCTCGCTCGGCCACACACACACATACACACACACAGACACACACACACGCTAAGGCCAGCTATAAGAGCCCGTCGTCGAGATAAAATGGGGCAGATGTTTGGAGCTGAATGTTAAGTATGTGTAATGCACGTTCAATTGCGAATTAGTTTGGTTCCGTCTGTTCTGTAAATATTTGTTCGGCAGATTGTTTTGATAGATTCGCTATCTTCTTTCGCGGAAAATTTGGCTGGACAGTGAGTGGTGTTTGTGCATATCACATATCATAAGTACTGATTTAGATTTCCACTGTAATGGATTGTGCACGCACTTAGAGTAATGATTTATGTGTAAATACATGAACTGGACGTCCAAGCCCCCGTTTATATAACCTTTGGAGGGAACGGAGCAGCCGGGCGTTGATTGGGCGATTTTGCTGTGTAGGCGGGATTTGGATTGATCACCGCGAGTGCTGATTGGCAAATCACGATTTATGATTAACACTGGAAGGATGCGATTTAAAAGGGTGGAAAGACATTACACACTCACCTGATACGAAGTTTTTACACTTAGTATTTGTTCTGTTAAATGTAGTAAAATGTTACATTTCTAAATTGAGTTTGCATATTGTTATTATTTTTATTTACATGTGGGGTAGCAACTGACTGTAAGTTCTTCTGAACTAATAACGGGTATTATGTTATTTAGGCAGCTGAATAGCACACAAGGAGAGATTCGAGTGGGACCAAGTCATCAGGTAATATGATTACAATCTGTAATCTGTACATATATGGCATGCAGTGTGTTATTAAGTAAAAAAGTATCTCAGGTTCAGAACTGTCAGCGATTTGTAAACAAACCTATCTACACTTAAAATCCAACCCCAATGCTACAAATGTGACAAATCATAGAAAATAAATGTAAACTAAGTTTCTTTACTGAGTGCATTTGTTTAAAAAGAATCGTTTACACAAATATTATTCATCATTTACTAATTGTCACCTGCTTAGAATGTTATCATTCGATTGAATGGGCGTTATCAGTGGTTATCAGATGATATATATAGGCCAGTAGGGGCTTTCTGCGCCTACTGGTAGGCTCAGAAGGCTGTTTTCATCTATTCACATGGTTAATCAGCTATACTAATAGAGAAGACTCCAGATCCAAATCTGTGTGTACATTACTGTGACGGTTGGGTTTAGGGTTGGGGTAGGGGTAGATGTTAATAAAATACAATTAATAGGAAGTTTAATAAATAATATAAATAATTCTCGCTAACTTCCGCCCGCAGCTGTATTTGATCTATAGCTGATTAACCATGTGGATGGATGATAACAGCCTTCTGGGCCTACCAGTATCCACAGAAGGCGCCTACTAGCCCATATCTATCAACTGATAGCCACTAACACCCATTCAATCGAGTGATAACATTTGAACCGGCTGGTCAAATCCAAGATTTAGGGGACTTTTTTCTTTAGTAGGACATTAAAGAAGTTTTTATTTTTATATTTTGCTGAAACTAAAGTGTTTAATGATTCATAAAATTCATTTCAACAACTACCGGCACAGTCAAAACAAACAAACAAACATATACAAGCAAAACAAAGTTAATACCTGTGGCTCCTGATGATACTCTGAGGTCTTAAGAAGTGAAACGATCAGTCTGTACAAGAAACTGGACATTCTTCACAATAGTTTCGGTTACGTTTTTGTAACATGTTCTACTAGGGCTGCACAATATATCACTTCAGCATCAATATTGCAATGTGCGCATCTGCAAAAGTCACATTACAAGATATGCAATGTTGAGTGTGAAACATAGTTGACCAGGAGCCACCGAACACATGTGATTTGTAGAGTTTGCATGTGTTTTTAAGGCCTGTTACTGAGCATTTCAAGAGAGTTTAGAACATTTAAGCACAAAAATGATGATGTTTGACATTTATTTAATTTAATTATTCATGCAGAATTAATGTGATTTATGCAACAACAAAAAAGCTTTTCTTACTTACAATTTTTGTCTTGTTTCTAGTCCAAATATCTACATTTCAAAGCAAAATCCAGATTACTTTACTTACCACATTGGCAGATAATTTTGCTTGTTTTGTTGAAATGGTGAAAACAAAACAATGTTTTTACTTGATCTAAGAATATTTAGATATTTGGACTAGAAACAGGACAAAGCAAAGGAAGAAAAGCATTTTTTTGCATAGTGATTAATCCTTTTTGTACCTAATTACTGTAAGACTCCCCAGAAAACTGCCAAATAGAGCTATTCAAACCATGTTTTTCTGAAGGAAAAAAATACCTGAGAGTGATTAAATTAATAGCAGATTTTCATTTTTTTGTTTTTTTTGTGTGAACTGTACCTTTAATTAAAATGTTATTTATAAATGTTATATTGCCATGCTCTAATGTACTGTATGCAGGCCAAGCTCCCAGAATTACAGCCGCCTCCTGCTCACAGTACAGAGTCGGTCACAGAAAATGAGGATCTGGTTTGGGCACCTGGGGTCAATGACTGTGACCTTCTCATGTATCTGCGGGCTGCCAGGTAATGTCTGCTTGGCCGGATGCCAGTTCCTGTTCACCATTTTACATTTATCTTAATAATCACTATATCTAAAAGTGAAACTGAAGTGTCCGTGGATGGTGTATGATTCAATGTGAATTTTTTTTCTTTGTTAAACAACAGGAGCATGGCGGCTTTTGCAGGGATGTGTGATGGAGGTTCAACAGAAGATGGTTGTCTAGCAGCTTCACGAGATGATACCACTTTGAATGCTTTAAATACGGTCAGTTTGATATATTTGTCTTTGTGCTATATGCGTTCAATAATTTAAACGATTAAATCAACTGAATTATTAATTCCACTGGCTTTAGTATTTCAAGCTAAGATTGTACGCATCATTTAAGTAAAGATTGCAATTTATGATCCTTTGTAACTGAAGGCAATGACAACATACAGTAAGTTCTTTAAAATTATCTATGAAGGATGATTTATGATTCGCAGATTATAAATGACTTATTACCTCAGCTAATGTAACGTTCCTTTTTTGTTTTTGCACATAGCTTCATGAAAGCCAATACGACGCAGCCAAAGCACTGCAGTGCCTGGTGAAGAAACCTGTTCCAAAGCTTATTGAGAAATGCTGGTCTGAAGATGAAGTGGTGAGAAAGTGATTCTATCTGGGGTTTTTTAATCTTCTGTCATGACATTATTTACCCCTACAATCTGGTTAATATAAGTAGTGAAATGTAGAAATGTGATACTATACATTTTCTGAAAGATTTTTTTAAACACTGTCTTTATTGATTTTAGGAGCTTTTAACGTGTACTACAGAAATCAAAATCATACATACTAATAATAATAATAATAAAGAAAATAATAATTATACAGTATATACAAACATGGGGAGAACATGCAAACTCCACACAGAAATGCCAAAAACGTTCAACCAAATGACACTTCCATAGACAATTTATAAGGATAGTGGCGATTTTAAATGTTTATAATTTTGGAGATACAGTGCATCGGCGGCCATTAGCCTGTCATGGAGCAGAGCAAAGACGATTGACATTGTCCATCCATAAGATGGCGACAGAGACAGCATAATAAGCCCTTAGAGGAGAAAAGATCGGTGTATTTTCAAACTAAAGCTGATCAAAACATTATAAAAGTTGATCTCTCTCTTTTTTTTATGTTGCAGTGCTGTATTTATATCATAGTAATTGTAGCGTATAGAGTTTGAGATGGGACTCGCATATCGAATGTATGTATTTTGTGTTGGCCAATCTTTGTATAATCCTGAGTTCCTTTTTGGTTGGCCATTTGTTTGTTTCTAATGAGTCTGCTGCATTACTGCAAACTAGTTCTGTAAACAAAAAGAAAGAAGAAATGGCTGCATGTGTTTAGCGTTTTTCCTTATCACAAATACACCAGTAATCTGGTAGTTATTGCGTTGAGTTGGCTTTTTCGGGGTTAATTATTGTGATATCTCGATTGCAAGAGAGAAATACTGTAAAATCTCTGTAGACTGATGGTATTTCATGCTGTTCAGCCTTATAATCTTAAAATGTCAGCAAAATCACCTGTTTTTTCATCATTTTAGACATTACGCTAGAGAATCATTCAAACACCAGCTTTAAAATGATGTTGGTGAATTAGTAAGTTTCTACTGTTCTGACGTCAGCTGCAGATGTGAATGAATGGCGGAAGAAAGTAGTTCCTCATACAAAAAGGTTTTTAGACTCTCCATGTTTGATTTTTTTATAAACATGATTATTCCGTCAAACTGTTGTATAAACGCAATAGCACACAAGTAGCAGTGCGATATGACTGTATATCATCACTGGTGTTGCGGCCTTGTGCCAACGCACGCCTCCCACTAGTGCCGATATACAGCTATATTGCACTGCTACTCGTGTGATATTGCTCATTTATGCATTAATCAGGAATGTTTGGTTTAAATTTGTGAAGTAATTCTGGAGTTAAGTATATTTTCTGAAAGAATTAGTTAAGAATTCTCTGTTTTTCAACATTCAATTACAGAAACGGTTTATCAAAGGACTCAGACAGTACGGCAAAAACTTCTTCAAGATTCGTAAGGATCTACTGCCTAGTAAGAAAACGGTATGGAAAACTGCCATGTCAAATCTATTTACAAATATGTGTTAAATTTTAGTCTCATCATTTTGAGTTCGTCCTCTTAGGGTGAGCTGATCACATTTTACTACTACTGGAAGAAAACTCCAGAAGCTGTGGCGGCACGACCTCACCGTCAGCAAAGAAGACAGCCAGTGTCTCGCAAAGTGAAAACTCGCAATGCAACAGCTGCAGCCAATGCAACATCTCGCACTTCTTCCAGTAAGAGTGACACTAGTATGCACCATATGCCTGCTCATTTATTGCATAAACATGACTGACATGATGTAACTGTATAAACATAATAACAAATGTAATACAGCTTTAATTTAAGGGATGTAACTTCAGAAGTAATGTTTTTAAATGATATTTTTCTGTCTATAGTGGAGCTCAGTTCGGCCAGTGAAGATGATCTGGACAGTGAGGATAGTGAGCAGGGTGGCAAACGTCAAGCTTGCAGTCACTGTCTATCCACTAGTAAGTTTTTCACCATACTCCAGTGGTGTGCTTTGAGAATACTGCACTTCATAATTTGTTCATCATGTCCATAAACATCACACTGCACTGTACTTGAATAATAATCCTACATTGGATTCAACCTTATAAGTTTGCATTTCTTTAAGTCTACATGAGATCAAAATTGACCCTAATCTCTATAATATATGTTTGGAAATGTTTGTCCCATTTTTTTCAAAATCCAACCTATTCCCAATGGATATGATTCTACTTACTGCCCTACATTTTTATCATATTGATTTTTTTTAATGCAGAATTGAACTACTGTACAAAAGTTTGGAGTCAGTCAGATCACTTAAAAATATAAATTAATGCATTAAGGATGCATTAAGTGATGAAAATATAAAGACTCGCTGACAGTAGATCTTAAGAAAGATTATATTGATCAAAGAGTTGTAGTTTCCACAAAAATAAGCTGCAGAAGTGTTTTTAACATGATTACAAATGTTTTTAAGAGCAAAAGTAATCAGTATACTGAATGATTTCTGAAGGTTCATTTGACACAGAGATTGGAGTAATCCCATTTAAATGGAGTAACGTTATTTTAACAGTTATTTTAAACTGTTATTATAAACCAGTATTGCCTTTTTTGTTTTGATAAAGTAAATGCAGCCTTGGTGAGCATTAGAAGCTTTTTTCATAAACATTAAGACATTTTGCAGACTTTTGAATTAACATCTTTGACTTAAACATTCAATCGTATATATCAGAGATGCCCAAACTAGGACCTCCGGGCCAAAGTTGGCCCATTGATTTGGCCCACCATCCCATCTGAGAAGAGAGGGAGAATGATGGGAATTCTTTCGAGATTGTCAATTCAAATTTAATGTAACCCTTTATTTTTTTTATTGTTAAAAGCTAACTGAAATGTAATATTTCAATTAAATTGTGTAAATTAATTAGATTTTATTTAAACGTACATACTGTCACCCGACAATGGGAAGACTTTAGTCAGCAATTCAAGGCAAAGGCAGATTCTGCTTGACTAGTGTGTTCAGCATTAAACTCCACTCTTATAAATGTGACTGTTTATGTTTTTATTGCAACAAGTTATCATTTAAAAAGTTATACAGCATTAGTTAATACGATTTAAAGTAATGTTTTTTATTTATTTAGAAATTTTAATAAATTATGTAAAACTTTAATGTAAAATAGTTTGGTATACTTATCCTCGGCCCACGGCTCTCAATGATATTTGGGTTCTGGCCCGTCATACGAAAAAGTTTAGATAACCCTGGGTATATACTTCCTAATAATCATTTTCATTGTGATTCACACAGACTCCAAAGACTGGCATCATGGAGGAAGAGATAATGTCTTGCTGTGCTCTAGCTGTCACTCTCACTTCAGCAAACATCGGCGTCTGCCACCTGTTCCCAAACCAGCAGACCCACCCTATCTCTTCAAACCCGTCAAAGAAGAGGAAGAGGAAAGCAGGCATGGCATGAAGACCCGCCGCAGCCGCGTGCCCCCACATGTGAGTCTAATCTGCATATTAGTGCAGGGATGTATAAACAATCGCATGCTTAATTTAGTCTTCATACGTTTCTATAGATGGCATCTCTTCGAAGCGGGCGCAACAGGCCGACCGGAAGTCCCGAGAGGGGCATTTCTCCGCCCTCTGAGGATGTGCGGCCTAATGGTCAGTCCTCTAGAGCCAGTTCCACTACAATGACAACCAGGGCGTCCAGCTCGGATATCAAGAATGGAGTTGCTGGCAAGACCAACAAGGTCTGTGATTTAAAAAAAAAAATCTCAGTTTATAGTTTGTATAGAGTGCAAAACTGTGTACTGATCCTTTCTATTTTCTGATTTTTTTTTTGCAGAAGATGAAAGTAGAGGCATCTGTAGTAAAGGGTGTGAAAAGACAGAGAGAGTCAGCTGCTCCAGATGCTGACGAACCTGAGAGGAAAAACATGAAACGACCAAAGAATCAGGTAAAAAGACTTGTACATTTTTTATTTCGATCTTGTGGCTAAAGAGATTGAAACTAAGCGTTTAAAACTTTACTAAGCAATCAGGCTTACTGGTGTGGAAATTGAGCCTTGTAAGGAAAAGAATGTCACACCAGGATGGAAAATAATATACTAGAGAGGTGGCATGGTGCCTCAGTGGTTAGTGCTGCTGCTCACAGCATAATACTGAATGATTTCAGTAGAAGGTCGCTGGTTCGAGTGCGCATTTATATGTGGAGTTTGCATGTTTCCCCTGTGTTTGCATGGGTTTCCTCTTGGTGCTCCGGTTTCCCCTGCAGCTCAAAAACATGCAATATAGGTGGATTGGAGGCCGTAGTGTATGACTGTGAGCATGTATGGGTGTATCCCAGTACCAGGTTGTGGCTGTAAGGGCATCCGCTGTGTAAAACATATGCTGGAATAGTTGGTGGTTCATTCCGCTCTGGTGACCCCCTGATAAATACTAAAAAAATACTAAGCTGAAAGAAAATTATTGAATGAATGTATCAGAGAGTTTTAGATTTTGGGAGTTTTGAGTCTAGATTTACAATATACTATCACTACTTTGACTATCATCCACTAGCATTTTTTTTCTTTTGGATTGTTCACACAAGGTGCTTAAAGTGCCTGAAATTAAAATTAAAATTGACTTGTAAAATTGAAGTACTGGAAAAGCCTTAAAACAGTCATGTTTATGAAGAGGTACTTAGGAAGTATTGTTAGACAGTAAAATGAGAGATTATTAAATCTGAATCAACTGATTCCTGTTCTAAATATGCCTGAAAAGATTTTTTGGTATTTAAACTTTCTTTACTCTAAATTATATTTTGGCGGGTGTCTTTATAAATCATGTTAAAAGTTAATGATATTCAATAGATGGGACAGATTATAATCAACAGGAAAAATCTGTAAAGCTGTATTAAACATTTACTGTTTTTACCCATGGTGTATATACAGTATAAACTTTATGCCAAACTCTGATATTTCTAGAATTTGACTATTTTATTAACAAATTTATTTGGAATTTTAATATCCACCATGGGGCGACACGGTGGCGCAGTGGGTAGCGCTGTTGCCTCAAAGCAAGAAGGTCGCTGGTTCGAGCCTCAGCTGGGTCAGTTGGCAGTTCTGTGTGAAGTTTGCATGTTCTCCCCGTGTTAGCGTGGGTTTCCCCCACGTCCAAAGACATTCGCTATAGGTGAATTAAATTGGCAGTAGTGTATGTGTGAGTCAATGGGTGTTTCCCAGTGATGGGTTGCAGCTGGAAGAGCATCAGCTGCTTAAAACATATGCTGGATAAGTTGATGGTTCATTCTGCTGTGGCAACCCCTGATTAATAAAGGGACTAAGCTGAAAAGAAATTGAATGAATGAATGAATAAATGATGGGCGACACAGTGGTGCAGTAGGTAGTGCTGTCGCCTCACAGCAGGAAGGTCGCGTTCGCGTGGGCGCGTGGGTTTCCTCCAGGTGCTCCGGTTTCCCCCACAGTCCAAAGACATGCGGTACAGGTGAATTGGGTAGGCTAAATTGTCCGTAGTGTATGTGTGTGTGAATAAGTGTGTTTCCCAGTGATGGGTTGCAGCTCGAAGGGCATCCGCTGCATAAAACAAATGCTGGATAATTTGGCGGTTCATTCTGCTGTGGCGACCCCAGATTAATAAAGGGACTAAGCCGAAAAGAAAATGAATGAATGAATGAATGAATGATTATCCACCAGAGTTATTCAAATGTAATATAATGCCATAATGTCTGCATTTTGTCCAATGTTTCTCTAACCTAGGAGGGTCCTGATTCTCCATCAGAAGGTGAGGGTGAAGGCGAAAGCTCTGACAGCCGCAGTGCCAACGAGGATGGCAGCAGTGACACTAAAGACATTGATCAGGACAACCGCAGCTCCTCCCCGAGCCTAGCTAGTCCCCTGCAAGCCAATGAAAGTGACTCAGACTCTCCAGCACCACCGCCTGCATCAGGCCCAACTACACAAACCCAGCCCCAGCCCCAGCAGCCTGCTGCAGCCCCCACAACACACACCCCATCTGAATCTCCACCATCTCCTCAGCCGACTCTGCCTACATTCTCATCCGCACCTTCCCCTGGAGTGCCTGCAACTAGTGTTACATCGAAGGCACCATCTATAGAGACAACCCAGGACGTTCCCTCTCCAACCCCTTTCAGAAGTGGCCCCAGGGCCCCCGATGCTCCCGTCTCTTACTCAAACTCCTCATCTCAACAGGTGCAGTGTCCAGGACAGGGGCAGTCATTCCCTGTGCCAGCCCATTATCAGCACAATTCAGGTCAGCTGCAAAATCCTTCATCCGGGGCAAATCAGCCGCCAGGATACACTTCCAGACCACTGCACCTTCAAAGAGAGAGTCCTCTTCCTCCTCTTCCTGCTACAGCAACATCCCAAATCAAGCCCCCTCCGACCACTCCAATTCCACCTTCTCACAAACAGCCACCTCACCTTTCTGCACCTCCACCCCATTTCCTACAGATCCACCCTAATTTACCACCACCTCCCGCTCTGAAGCCACTAGCTTCCCTGCCCTCACAGCATTTGCCTTCCTCCCAGCCTCCTCCACTGCATGTAATTCCACAAAATAACCCCGCTCCGCCTTCAGTCCTAACTCAGGCACAGAGCCAGCAGGTTAAAAGTCACAGCAGTGCGCCCCCTCCGGCCGCAGCTAGTTCTCACCCACCACTCCCCCCGAATCGCCCTGCTCCTGAGTCTACTGCTTCATACCCTCTTTACACTTCTCCAATCTCTGTCCCGGCCCATCAGCCCTCCACATCCTCCTCAGCAAATACTCCTGTTGGCCAAGCTATTATTAAAGAGGAGCCAGTTGATGAGGAAGAGGAGTGTGATAGTCCGCCTCCTCCTCGCAGGAGTCCCTCTCCCGCACCGACAGTTGTGGACATTCCCAGTCACGCAAGTCAGTCAGCAAGGTATGGAGATCACATTGATCATGTTTGAGTTTTTGTTCTAAAACCTAAATGTCTTCAATTCAAGTTTGTTATTATTGAACTTATCAATTCTTTTTTTGCATAACCATTTGAAAACTTTTAAAATGCTATGCTAATTCACTATGATGCAGGATTTATTACAGTAATTAGTACTGTGCTGATTAGAATTTGATTTTGCTTATCAATTGCAGATTCATCAAACACCTCAACCGAGGCTACAACTCCTGCTCTCGCACAGACCTGTACTTCACCCCCTTGGCCTCCTCAAAACTGGCTAAAAAACGAGAGGAAGCTGCTGAACGCTCCAGGAGAGAAGCAGAGCTCAGCGCTCGACAAGGACGGGAGAGAGAAAGGGAAAGAGAGCGAGAGCGGGAGAGAGAAAGAGAGCGGGAGCGAGAGCGAGAGAGAGACTCTGATAAAGCCTCTGTAAGTTTACTTTAACATATTTTATAAAAAAAGAGAAGAAAGGATAGTTTGCTTAAAAGGAAACCGGCTCTTTTACCTCGTGATATTGGGAAATAGTTTTGATGACAGTTTCTTTACAATTTCTCCTTAACTGTAATGTGAAGTAATCTAATACTTCAACTACATTGAAGTGTATTGGGGCCCTTTCTTGTATAGATTAAATTTTACCCCTTTTATCCACACAGCGTGCTTCAAGCTCATCCCACGATGGCCGCATAAGTGAGCACATTCTTGCTGCCCACGTGCAGCAAGGTCGTCCATCATTTGAACCACCTCCGCCCACCACTGTAGCTGCTGTTCCTCCTTATCTTGGTCCTGACACTCCAGCCCTGCGCACGCTCAGCGAGTACGCCCGGCCACATGTCATGTCACCCACCAACCGCAACCATCCCTTCTTCATGCCCTTGGGCCCAGGTGAGCACCTGCTAGCTTATCACATGCCTGGGCTCTACGCAGCAGACCCAGCCCTCAGAGAGCGGGAACTTCGTGAGCTCCGAGAGCGAGAGATCAGAGAAAGAATGAAGCCCGGATTTGAGGTGAAGCCGCCAGAGCTGGAGAACCCACTTCATCCATCAGCAAATCCTATGGAGCACTTTGCTCGGCATGGTGCCCTGCCTCTGCCTCATGTGGCTGGCCCTCACCATTTCGCCCAGTTCCACCCAGCCATGGAGCGCAATGTAGCAGCTCCACCTCGACCAGAAATCAGCTATGCTGAGCGTTTGACGGCTGAAAGGCTCCATGCTGAAAGGATGGCCTCTGTTGCTGCTGGTGACCCTGTTGCACGGCTTCAGATGCTCAATGTTACACCGCACCACCACCAGCACTCACACATACACTCCCATCTTCATCTGCACCAACAGGACCCTCTCAACCAAGGTGAGAACTTTAATTACATAAGCAAATGCAATTATCTAGATTACATTTTTTTAAGTAAATGAAAATTTTGGCTCATTTGTCTTTCAGGCCAAGGGCCTCATCCCCTAGTGGACCCATTGGCTGCTGGCCCTCCACTGGCACGTTTCCCTTACCCTCCCGGTGCCATCACTAACCCCCTACTCAGTGAGTTACCACATGAGCATGAAATGCTCCGCCACCCTCTGTTTGGTGAGTCACCAAATAGACTCCCATTTCAGCCTTTCATGTTAAAGAATGTTCAAAGTTTACTAAGTCACAAAGTAGCAAAGTTAACCCATATAGCCAGGCTAGAGTGAGACAGTGTAGTGCTCTCTGGTCCTTTTTCTCAGCATATATTGGTATTAATATTTTTTTCCCTCCCAGTATTCACTGTAGTGTTATATATTTTTGTCACTTTTGATCTGTTTAATGCATCTTAATCTTAATATTAATACAAACACAGAGGGCCCAATCATTTACCCGGCGCAGTGAGGCAGAAGATGTGTTTGGTGTGATTTGTTGCTATTATCAGACTAGTGCAACAGTAATTTTCAGTTTTTTGCAACATGTTGTTTAAAAAGCAAATCCATTTGCACCACTTTATGGACTCATGGGTGTGCTGGTCTATATAGGAGGTTTGTTAAGGCAAATTGTTGGCGAGTTGCTATTTTGAAAAACTGAAATAGACCGGACTATTGACCAACTAAAAGTTGGCCTAAAGTCCAGCACAGGGCGCGTTAGTTATGCTCCTATGCAGGTCCAAACGCTTACACATTGCTTAATACACAGAAATATACAAATATCTTTTACATATGAAAAAAATTAAAGGATTAAAATATTACAAAAAAATATAATTTTCTACATAAATATAAAAACCACTACCTCCATGCCTTCTTCATCTCAGGGGGCTTTTTTCAGTTTACTCATGACAATTTGCATTTGTATAATAATGTTATTATTATTAGCAGTATTATTTATTATCTGCATATCTATATCTGTTTTAATAAAAACAAGTTTAGATTTGTCCACCTGTCAAGTTTTGGAGATGTATGCATCACCATAAAGGGGCATAAGAATAGGACGTGTGTTTGGATATAACTCATATATCCAAAATGCTCGTGTGTTTGGATTTAACTCAAAATTAGAACTGAATTCAAAGATATTTTGAAACAAATCTTTGCGCTTAACAAACTAAATGAAATATGTAGGGTAATGGATGTCTTCAGTGGAGTAGGTACAACACTGTTTCCTTATTCATGAAAAGAAAGGAGTAAAGTAAAGAGTAAAAGTGAAGTAAAGAGAAAGTAAAGAGGCTGAATGGAGGAGGCTCATTCTTTATCCTCGCACTGCAGATGATCTGTTTAACTGTTTTCTCATTAGTGAAGCGTTCAGTTTTTCCACTTACAAAGTTCGGCATGTAAATAGCGAATTAGCCATGGTGTGACGCAACTGACTTTTAAAGGGAATGGGAGAGGAGACTCTGATTGGTTTAATGCATGTTGTTCTCAAAACACACCCATAACTCATTAAAAGAATAAGCACAACGCTGTTAGACCATGCGCCGGGGCACAGATCGTATTTTTACGTCTTTAAAATAGCAAAAGTGGATTCGGACACGTCCTTAATGCTTTTGCACCATGTGCTTTACACTTTGTGCCTAGAGCGTTAAAATAGAGCCCAAAATATTGGTTATTGAATGTGAAAAAAATTGCCGACACCATTTTTGTTTAGAGTATTATTGCATCACTAACAGTAGGATCAGTAACGTTTTCTTGATTGCGAGCATAGTGGCAATACATTACTAAATTAGACATAGAAGGCAAGAAAACACATTTGTGAATGTGTGTTGAAAAAATATATTCTAATTCATAAACTGTGCCGAAAAAGGTTAGCTTTTATTTTACTTTCATTGTTTTCATTACTCAAAGACATCAAATAGATAAATATAACGTTACACCTTCAGTCAACCTATTGTTCTGTTTTCTCACAATATCATCCAGCATCTGTAACAGTTCCATGAAAGGAAATCTCAGCTGTTTGTTCACACCTATTTGAAAGAAGAGTAACTGGAGTAAAGTTTCTTTCACAGGAGCACCATTCCCCAGAGAGTTACCAGGCCCACTGGCTCCGATGTCAGCTGCGCATCAGTTGCAAGCGATGCAGGCACAGTCGGCCGAGCTGCAGAGGCTGGCACTGGAGCAGCAGTGGCTACACGGACATGCACACTTACACAGCGCTCCTCTCCCCAGCCAAGAGGACTACTACAGGTGAACTACACTTCTTAACATACAGCATTAGATTGCATGTGTAATCAATCTGCTTTGGGGGGGCTCTTTATTTTATTTCAGAGAATCTTCTTCAAACTCTTGTAGAGCTCATCTATGCTGAATAGACAACTAAACAAAATAACGTAATTTAATGCAACTTCTATTAGAAATGAGTTATTAAAACTATTATGTTTAGAAATGTGTTGAAAAAATCTGTTCTACGTTAAACAGAAAACAGGGAAATAAATAAATAGGGGGGCTAATAATTCAAGGGGACTAATAATTCTGACTTCAACTGTATATATGTTTAACCATCAGTTGTTGCCACTTTCTGATGAATTTTGTATAACTTTGCACCATTATAAGCTGTTTCATAATATTTGTCTGAATCATCTCATGAGATGAACCATCTCATTTTCGAGGGGGAACCAACTCATTTACTTCTTCCCTAAGAAGTACACAAATCAAACAGAGTACATTACAAACAAAACAAACAAGCAACACACTTCACCTGAAAAAATTCCCACAGTCTAAAGTCTAAGCAAGCATTCATTCATTAATTTTCTTTTCAGCTTAGTCCCTTTATTAATCTGGGGTCACCACAGTGGAATGAACCGCCAACTTATCCAGCATATGTTTTACGCTGCAAATGCCCTTCCAGCTGCAACCCATCACTGCAAAACATCCATACACTCTCACATTCACACACACACACAACGGCCAATTTGGCTCACCCAATTCACCAATAGAGAATTTCTTGTGGGGAAACCGGAGCAAGGGCAAAAACATAATCAAAAGTACAAACAATTTGATAAATAAATAAATAATAAGCATTTAAATTGGAACCAGTATTAAGGACATTTACAAGTTGTTTCCAACAAAGAAGATAAATTAGTGCTGAAAAGACTAAATGTCTTAATTGATCTAAAAGAAGAAGGAAGATTATTCCAGTCAAAATGAGCTTGAATGAAACTACGGGCACTTTCTGTTGTAATTCTTGTAACAAAAAGGTAATTCTGTTGCATATGTCGAAGAGAATATGAAGAGGTCAATAGAACTAAAAACTGCTTTAAATAAGAAGGGAAACTAAAATAAAAAGAAACAAATACCAATGATATTGTCTACGGAACTTAGGTTGAAGCAACCAAGAGGTCCGTATAATATGCAATGATGGGTTCTATACGGACATCTTAAAAAAAAACTACAGTACATAGAGAGTTGAAGACAGTATTTAAAGGTTTTAAATTCATGTCAAATGCACTGTTATAAATAATATCAGCATAATCAATAATAGGGGAAATTAATTGAAATCAATCAATATACAGTTGGTCTGAATTATTAGCCCCCTGTTTATTTTTCCCTCTAATTTCTGTTAAAAGAAGAGAAGATTTTTTTAAACACATTTCTAAACATAATAGTTTTATTAACTCATTTCTAATAACTGATTTATTTTATCTTTGCCATGATGACAGTAAATAATGTTTGACTAGATATTTTTCAAGACACTTCTATACAGCTTAAAGTGACATTTTAAAGGCTTAACTAGGTTATTTGGTTAAGTAGGCAGGTTCAGGTAATTAGGCAAGTTATTGTATAATGATGGTTTGTTCTGTAGACTATCGAAAAATATATATCTTAAAGGGGCTAATAATTTTGATCTAAAAATCTTTTTAAAAAATTAAGAACTTCTTTTATTCTAGCCAAAATAAAACAAATAAGACTTTCTCCAGAAGAAAAAATATTATCAGACATACTGTGAAAATTTGCTTGCTCTATTAAACATAATTTGGGAAATATTAAAAAAAAGAAAATAAAGTTTAAAGGGGGACTAATAAACTGTATGCATATGTGTCATCCTTGTATTACCTGTTTACTTGGATACTTAAGTGACTGGATGTTTTGTTGTCTCTTTGACAGCCGTCTGAAGAAAGAAGGAGACAAGCAGTCCTGAAATGAACCAATTTTCCACTGTGGATTATAGAGTGAATTCTGTGTTCAGGGTATCAGGCCTTTTGTTTCCCGAAAAACCCAGCGTGGGTTTATCCCCATTTTGGCACTTATGAACGTTTGACCGACTCCTTTGTGCTGTATGAAATAACTAGCCTTTTGGAGCTCACTGAATTCGCTTTCCTTGCATGAACACTATTTAGAAACGGTTTCTGTCAGAACTGATATTCCCATGTAATGTGGTTATTGTGCTGAAAGCACAGTACTGTAGATTTACTAAGTATTTGAGAAGTGCTGTCCGATATCCAGAGTTTATCACAGTTTAGTTTCAAAGTTTACTGAAACACTCGTTTTAAGATTGTAAATACTATATGTTTAAAATAATATATTAACTGTTAAAAGTTGCAATGATAGATTTGGATACAAAAATTTCAGATGACTTGTGTGCAAAAAGTGCATGCTTTACATACGCTATCCTTCCCGTTCTTTGACAGCCTCTTCATCTATGCCTCAGAGTGCTCATCAGTATGAAATCCACTATTTTTGTCTGTAATTAAAACATTTTTAACCGTTTGATTTAACAACGTAGACCAAATGCAGCTTGAGTGTTAGCATGCTGACAGTAGTTTTGATCTTGCCCTTGTTCGGCTCTACAGAACAGTTGCTTCACTGCCGTGATCATTCGATGCAGCAGACGACTGTTCAGATCGACCTGTTTGCAGAGTTTACCGGATACATTGTGATACATTGTGTGCAGGTCAGTTACTGGGTCATCTCTGCTTAGAACAGAAGTTTAGGACATTAGCAATAAAGTGCATATTTGTGCACTTAGCCATTTGAACAACCAGGCTTGTTACTTTTACATAATCAGGTTGGTTGGGAAGGAGCACAACATTCTCACAATAATATGAAATCCAATAGAAACACAAGACAGAGTCAGTTTTTGATGGTTTATTGCAATACACATGTATTGTTGTGCACTACTATTAATTGTTAAATTAACAATAGGAAACGTGAAATGGAGTGCCATTGTTTTGTACTGTATGCGTACAAGCGGACATGAGTGTTATCTGTTAATGCTTTTCATAGTGGAGCTTTGATGGGTCACTTTTTTCCCAAAACTGCCAAAAAGTCATTATTATCTTCGAATTAACACTAAACATTTGTACTAGCGTATGAATATTTTAAATGAGGAATATATTCTCATTTTTAGTATTCGTGTCTTTCTGTATATTTGTCTTCACATGCACAGTGTTGTCTGACTGTAATTACAATTCAGTGACAAATGCATGACTATTACAAACAGCTTGTATTATTTTCAACATCAGTGATCCATTAATATGTCACACAAAATCTCTTTTTATTGTTTGATCAGTACATTTTATTTTCAGTACTTAATTCATTAGTGTATATATTTTTGAGGCTGTTTCATATATATGATTTCCCCTATCACACTGACATCAGTCTCTGTTTATGTGTGATAGAAACATTTGACACTTAGCAGCAGTCATACTTCTGGCACTTTTTTATACCTCCTTACAGTGCATCCGGGAAGTGTTGATAGCGCTTCACTTTTTCCACATTTTTTATGTTACAGCCTTATTCCTAAATGGATTAAATTAATTGATTTCCTCAAAATTATACACACAATACCCCATAATGACAATGTGAAAAAAGATTTTTAAAAATAGTTGCAAATTTATTGCAAATTCACAGCCTTTGCTCAATACATTGTTGATAAACTTTTGGCAGCAATTACAGCCTCAAGTCTTTTTAAATATGATGCCACAAGCTTGGCACACCTGTCTTTGGGAATTTTTGCCCTTTGCAGTACCTCTCAAGCTCTATCAGCTTGGATGGGAAGCGACGGTCTACAGCCATTTACAGATCTCTCCAGAGATGTTCAATAGGATTTAGATCTTGGCTCTGGCTGGGCCCCTCAAGGACATTCACAGAGTTGTTGTGAAGCCACTCCCTCCATTGATATTTTGGCGGCGTGCTTTGGGTCATTGTCCTGCTGGAAGATGAACCATAACCCCAGTCTGAGGTTAAGAGCACTCTGGGGCAGGTTTTCATTCAGGATGTCTCTGTACATTGCTTCATTCATTTTTCCCTCTACCCTGACTAGTCTTCCAGTTCCTGCTGCTGAAAAACATCCCCACAGCATGATGCTGCCAACACCATGCTTCACTGTAGGGATGGTATTAGCCTAGTGATGAGCGGTGCTTGGTTTTCTCCAAATGTAATGCCTGGCATTCACTCCAAAGAGTTCAATTTTAGTCTCATCAGACCAGAGAGTTTTGTTTCAGATGCCTTTTGGCAAATTCCAGGCGGGCTGCTTTATGACCTTTTCTAAGGAGTGGCTTCCATCTGGCCACTCTACCATACAGGTCTGACTGGTGGATTGCTGCACAGATGGTTGTCCTTCTGTAAGGTTCTCCTCTCTCCACAGAAGAACACTGAAGCTTAGACAGAGTGACCATCGGGTTATTGATCACCTCCCTGACTAAGGTCCTTCTCCCCTGATCACTCAGCTTAGATGGCCGGCCAGCTCTAGGGAGAGTCCTGGTGCTTCCAAACATCTTCTACTAAAGAATGATGGAGGCCACTGTGCTCATTGGAACTTTCAGAGCAACAGAAATTTTTCTGTAACCTTTCCCCAGCCTTGTGCCTCGAGACAATCCTGTCTCAGTGGTCTACAGACAATTCTTTTGTCTTCATGCTTGGTTTGTGCTTTGACATGCACTGTCAACCCTGGGACCTTATATAGACAGGTACTTTTCAAATAGACAAAACCTTTTCAAATCATGTCCAATCAACTGAATTTACCACAGGTGAACTCCTGTGAGGTGAGCTGCTGAAACATCTCAAGAATGATCATTGGAAACAGAATGTACCTGAGCTCAATTTAGAGCGTCACGGCAAAGGATGTGAATACTTATGTACATGTGATTTAGAGTTTTTTTTTATTTGTAATAAATTTGCAACAATTTCAAAAAATCTTTTTTTCACATTGTCATTATGTGGTATTGTGTGTAGAATTTTGAGGAAATCAATGAATTTAATTCATTTTGGAATAAGGCTGTTACATTAAAAATGTGAAAAAAGTGAAGCGCTTTGAATACTTCCCAGATGCACTGTAACTTCCAACAACATTTTATGTGCAAATGTATATTCTTTACAAATGTACTCAAATCTGTTTCTTCATCCAAAAACAATATGGATTTTTTTTTTTAAAAAGCTTTGGCCGCATGATTTTTTCCCTTTCCTTTTGCATTTAATAGATACATCTTGAGCGGTAAAAATGTTTTTTATATGTACACTGCAAAATAGTTTAATTGTGAATTATATAAATATGTATAGCACAGCTTGAGTCCTGAATATAACTGACGCGAAACTTACCAGTGGTCACTTCTGGTCCATATCAACATATCTAAAGCAATATATGTCTTCTAACTGAACAAGTGTTTGTATGGGAAAAAACTAAACTAATGTTTCCTCCTTTGCTTTGTATGCTTTACTTTAACGAAATTGTCCTTTGATAAGTTATTTATTGATCGAACACCTATTTTGTAACATGAATATATTACATGAAAATATTAGACTGTTAGGAAACATGGAATACAACCTAATATGTGTATTTACTAAAGTGTTTGGTGTGAATTTGTGCAAAATTAACCCTCTCCTGTACACTGGCCCCCTTGTGAGAAAGCTCTAATACTAGATTTTTATAGTTCATCCTTCTTTTACGTATCGCCGCAAGTACTGGATGGCAGAGATTGCGCTCACGTTTGCCAGAAGAGCTGAGAAACAACAGAGGGAAAATAGGATCATGTTAATTTTGTGTGCTCATATTATCTGAATAAATTGCCTAATTTAATATGGAACAGACTGCTCATTGTGTCTCATTGCAGAAATACACTATGATATTACCTGTTTTCCACATGTCTGTAGATTGTGGGTTGCTTGACTTCAGTACCCAAGATGCAAATGCAATGCAAACAAGGCACATGTCTGCCTGCTTTAAGGAAAAGAGGAAGCGATCTCTGTCTGTAAACAGAATTTGACAGCATTAGACTAGGCCTTTTTAAATATCAAGGGTTAGTTCAGCCCAAAATGAAAACTCCCCCTTTCATTATGTCATTATAAATGCATAACTTATTTATTTACCTTCAAAATACATCTCCTTAACCAAATCTCTGAGTGATTTGTGTACCTCCATTAATGTCTATTCACAACTTCCAAAATCCATGCATATCAGGTTTAATCAAAGTCTCCTGAAGCGGTTTGTTTGCTTTATTGTGAACAAATTAACAAAGTTTCTCACAGCATTTGATGTTTAGTGAACAGTGTTTACACATTCAGTCATAGAAGCTCAGTGGATCATCATTCTGCAGTGGCATTTACACTTAACTGAAGTGAATTAATTAATTAATTAAACTGTTGTAGAACCAGCATTCAACACTAATCTCCTGCCAGCCTGATATGCTGAAATGCTCAACAATCAAGTATTGTTATGGCCTGTATTGTCTTTTCTCTACATTGTAAAACAAAAATAAAGATGAAGAAGCTCAGCGATGCTTGTTTGATGTGGGAGAACCAATGAAATTTATAAAGCAGGCACAGGATGTTGAGGGATGTTACATTTTGTTTGGAAATGAAAATCAGGTTGACGTCAGAACCCAACAATAGGCCAACGTCAATCAGACACACAGTGCAATTTGGTTACTTTCCAATGCAACCCAAAAAACAACAAAAAAATCTCTAATTACCAATATGACATCTACAGTCCCGTAGCCAGCCTGGTAAAAAGGTTGGTTCTTTTTTCTCAAAAAGTGGACCTTTTGCAGTTATTCGCCTCATTTACTATTGAATTGAGGTTTAAATAATGCACTTTTGATGATATTTTAAGAACTATTTTCAGCTAGATTAGCTTGTCAGATTGTCATAACTACACATTTTGAGGTACCAAAAACCTTTGCTTAATATATAGAATTAAAAAATATGAAAAAATACAAATGTATTACATCATATATCATTAGAAAAAAAGGACTTAAAGTTTTAAATGGAAAAATAAATAAATAAGAAACTAGCCATCACATTCAACTTTCCTCAGTCATAATTTGGGCATTTGAATAATAAAAAAAAATTAACATAATAATATTAATAATGTAGAGCTTGTAGATTTTTATCTTAAGGTCCAAGATTCAGCATAAAAGTTGGGCTACTTGTAGTGCAAGATGACTTCACTTTCGTCATATTGTGTTTTCTTGCACAGCTGGAGTTTTACTCATGAAAAATAGTTGTTTGCATTCAATGGAAACCTTCTTTGATGGGTTATGGGTTAATTTATGATGGAATAGACAAATGAAAATAAGACAAATGAGCTCATGTATGGGACGAATTCTGGACCTTTTATCAGTATGGAGTGGGTCTGTCTATCAGACGTGGGATTTTAGTTGCCATACCTGACAAATAAATGTCAGTATTTGATGTCAATTCGTTTAAGATCTTGGCTTGACGTTGGATTTTGGTCACTTTCCAGCACAACCTAAAATCAACCAAATATCAACGTCATTTCATGTTTTTATTGGATGTCAAAATAACATCGTCCTAAGACGCTGGCGACCTAAATCTAACCTAATATTAACGTCTTATGATGTTGTGGGTCTGCTGAGTTTGTATGCATCAGTTGGGTATAGCTAAGCTTCTGTTTTATATGTTTAAAATGTAAAAGCCAAAATCAAATGTGTTTGTCTTAGTAAACGATTGTGTTTATGAGAAGACTTGGAATAAACCTCTTAATTCATATGCATACATTTTGGGGTCTCTTTTCGAATGTTTTAGAGTTAAGATAAATAGACTTTGAGTGGTTTCAGAACAACAAGAGAATGAGAAAATGTTATTTTGGGGTGAACTAACCCATCAGTCAATTTAATCTTCAAACATGCCTTTAAAAATGTACCTGCATTTGCTACAGTTTCCCCAATTTGTGTCTGATGTTCTGTCGTCTGTCTGAGGGCCTGGTTTTCTAGAAGAAGAACTGGATGACTTGACTGAGTTATAGAGGAACTTAATATTGTTTTTGTTCCATAATTGCAGACAATGTTGACTGTGTTGGGAAAACTCCAAGAGGTCGCCATCCTGCACCAGGTCTTTCCCATTAGAAGTTTGGTATGCCTCAGAGAAAGGTTTCTCCAGGTACTTCTCTGGCTAGTGATAAAGCACATGTTTGATGTTTCAGAAGGGTTCGTAACTCTGATAGGAGCATTTTCGTGTATCACCTCATCTAATTCTGGAAGTTCTAGGTCTCTTACAACTGGGCGAGAAGAGGAATAGATAGGAACCATTGATTTCTCACTTTTTCTTGAACCTTGCAATGAAGGAAAGAGAATATTGCCAACCTCAAATTCTGAGAAGAAGTCATCATAAGTCTCAGCCAATGATACATTTTGTGAAAGACAAAGCAAAGACTTTCTACTTGGGGTCCAAGTCTGGTATTTTTCCACTTCAGTGTCATTGTTTGCCATTTCAAAGAAAGACAGCAGACACTGATCATCTAGAATATCAGAAACCGATAAAACTGGTGAAGGCGTTGATCTTCTCACGCTACATTGGTCCAGTAGTAAAGTATTCACGTTGTTGTCTTCTTTAGTTGTTAGAAATAAGTCCTGCATCTCTGTCTCTGAGTACATACTATATACTACAGGATTACTTTCCGGAAACATCTTCACTATCTTATCTGATTCACTTGGCAAAGTTTCTTTCAAATCCACGGCACACATAGACTCAAGAAACATTTGTTCTTTGCTTTCAAGGAGATCAGGGCTAGGGTTTGCACTCGCATGAAGAAGTTGTATCAACTCCTCATCAAAATCGGAGAAAGTGGAAAATTCGCAGCTGGATCTGTCAGGTTTAGAGTCATCCAGATGTGTGAAGTAGTCTGAATCTGCCATGTCGTCTACCAGGCCATCTTCTAAACTCTCATTTTTGGATTCCACCTCATCCCTCTCTAAAAGATGAGCGTTGATGACGTCTACATGGCTGCTTTCTTCTGGAACGATGTCTTCTGTTGGCAGGGACCTGCTGTTGGCTATTCTAAGTTGCAAAATATCATTTATTGTCAGTTTCTCCATTTCATCCCAAAAGGAAGAAATGGCAAATATGGGTGGAGTTGGACCTGGGGTGTTAATAGATTGCGTCTCTTGAGAGGATTCTTTTCCATTATAGGATAAAAGTCCCAAGGGCTCTTGCTGTTCTGCTTTTTCTTGTTCAGAGTCTAAAGATGGAGCTATCCCCAGAATAAATCTGGGATTTTCTGTTCCTGTGTCATTATTAAAGTAGTTTAGATTATCATCTGTATGTTGACATTCAAAGTTATTATCTTCTATGGATTCGTCAAGTTTATCGCGTGCTGTGTTTTCATGATCCTCATGCTGTGGCAAAGAGCCACTGAGATCTTTAAATATCATTTGTGGCAGCTGTTTGGGAGTTAAATGTGAATTTGGGGAGTCGGCAGGATTTCTTTCTAATTTAGCTTTTGGAATTTCTGTCAGGTTTTCCTTTTTTAAATCAAGAGCACAGCTTGCTTTTTCTTCTTCATCTTCAGATAATCCAGTGGATGAAAAATCTTGGATTTGGACATTATGAATATTGGGTGGGTCAGAAGAATAATTTTCTTGTTCGAATGTGTCCTGTGTTGTTTGCCTCTCAATAATTTCTCTATCTGCCTCTGTTTTGTTATTTAAGGAAGAGTCATCCTCCATAACTCTGATGTTTTGCCTTGAGTTTTTACAACGTTTTTTTTTTTCTTCTTTTTTTTTGAAGTGAATCCGAACTCTTTACTCTCAGACGGACTGGGCTGTCATTTACAGTGACAAACCAGCGTTCCTTCTCTTTTATGGTGGCTGCTGAACTCTCCGTCACCTCAGTTTGCCTTTCTATACCATCTGTACGGTTTCCATGATTTAAATTAGCTGTGGACATTTCAGAAACTTTCTCTGTGGTGTCATAGCTTGATTTTTCCTTGCCATTTTCTTGATTCTCATCATTTTCTCTTAACTTCTCAGTCAGAGTGCTGTCTTCACTAGCTTTGTTTTGAAACTCTTGTTCATGTACACAAGCATTTCTCATCTGCTCAGCATCCCGTGGTTCTGTTTCAGGAATAGAATTTTCCAGATTCTCAGATGAATGCTTGATTTTGTAATCTCCTATTTGATGATTAAGACTTTCATCTTTTTCGGAGAGCTGGTCGGGGCTGATTGTGAGGGGAAGAGTTGACACCTGGGTGGAGGTTATGTCATCGTCGCTGTCACTAAAGCCGGACTCATCTAAGGCTGCAAGTTTGGCTTGCTCAACAGAACATTCCTCACTCTCGGTACAGAAGCAGTCCCAGTCCTGCTCCGCTATCAGCACACTGTGGTCTAAGTCATCCATTGCAAGTGAGCACAAAATGTTTATTACATCTGAAAAAAAATATTATTAATAATAATTAGTATACAGTAGTCAACATTTGAAGTAGTAAAAAAAAAAATCCAAATTGTTCTAAAACAAGAACAGATGTTGTTTAATAGTTTTAGGTCAACTTTGATAAAAGGTTCCGATTTACTTCAAATGTTGACTATACAATCAGTTATTGGTGGAAAAACACATCCTACAGCATATTTTAAAAAAGAATACCACAACTTTGAAAACTGAGAACTCTACAAAGAAGAAAAGCAGAGATCTAAGCTCTTTCTGTCGTCGATTTAAGGAAGCTCTGCGGTTTTGAAAAACTTTGTTTAGTCTCTTCACTTTGATTAATTACCCAAGGTTCCATCATGTTTATTTGCTTAAATACAGATTTTCAAAGTTGCGGTATTCTTTTTGAATATTAAACTTACTTGTAACTATAAATGTTTTAGTCTTTTAATCACATAAATACATCTTTGCTGAATAATTTATAAATTTATCAGTACTTTATTTATCAGGACTCTAAAATTTGAGTTATAGAGTCTATAGCTAATCAATAAAGACTTTCTAGGAAATCTTTGTCATGTGTTTTTTTATAGAGATAATTAGAATAAAATCCTCTCATCCTTACTCTAAAATGTGTAAATTGCGTTCAATTATTGTGGATCATTTATAGCAGAATAAAAATTTTATAAAATAATTTAAACATTTAAAAATTTCTAACAAAAAGGAACAATGACTTTTTAAGGCAGAAAAAACTGTACAACTGTACATACTGTTTCACAGAAAGTTGTATGCTATTTAACATCTGGTTGTTGTGTTAAAGTTTACATGACTTACAAATACAAACAATAAAAGATTTATTTCATGGTTGTGGTCATTTATTTGTTACAAAGTTAAATTTGTGAAACTCATTTGAAAGATATCTTAATATTAATTAACTGACAAAAACTGTTTTTAATAAAACTACCCTACAGCTGAAGTCTACCTTTTTTCAACACATTTTTAAATATAATAGTTCTAAGAACTAATTTTAATAAATTGTTTATTTTGTCTTTGCCATGATGACAGTACATCATATTTAACTGGGTGTTTTGCAAAATACAAAAATGCAGCTTAATGTGCGATTTAAAGGCTTAAGTATGTTAACTAGTCAAGTTTGGTTAATATGGCAAGTCCTAGGACAATGGTGGTTTGTTCTGTAGCCAATTGAATAAAATTTCTTAAAGGGGCTACAAATATTAACCCAAGCGGTTTTCACTTTTTTTTTATTCCAGCCAAATTAAAGTAATAATGCTTTATCAAAAAGAAAGATATAATAGGAAATAATGTGAAAATGTTTCTGTGTAAACATCACTTGGGAAATATTTGAAAAAGAATACAAATTTCACAGGAGGGCTAATGAAATATAAATAAACTGTGAAATAAAAAGTTAGTTTACAAAAAACTAAAAAACCAAAAACAGCACATTTATAACACAAAAAAAAGTGTTATAAAAATACAGAATCTTCCTTGTTGCTTCATTTCGGCAAAGTATACTAAACATCCGTTTGTCTCCAAGTAACAAATATAATTATTACAAAACACCATAAAACTTGTCTTCAAAACCCTGTAAAGTTCCTGGTTAAACTGTGCTCAGAGCAGTCACAAAAGCTCAGTGCATGATGATTTGTAGATTAAAACAAGACAATGAGAGGAAGCAGCACCGCAAGACTCCCAAAAAACACACCAGCATGGTGTTTAGGTGACCTGCCTTATTCAAATATTTTCTATAGTCCAATTCCTCACAAATGACCTACTGTAGACATGTCTGGTAATCCAGAGAATGAAGATCACGGTTTACAACCTTCAACAATAATAAATCTTATCTTTTCTAGCTCATGGGGCGTTTTCTTACAAACACACGTGGAGATGCATTTTGCAAACAGTAAATTCTCATTTTTAAATTCTTCCTCATTTAAAGAAAGTATTATTTCCCAGGAGCATCATAACTGTTGTGCAAAAGCCAAGAAGAATTATTTTTATTAGTATTAATAGACAGTTTAACACTTTATTAGTGTGCTAAACTCTTGTGCATGACTTTTTTTAAATTATGAATGGCTAATTGGTTGAATTTGGTACAGTAGAAAGCAAAATAGAAAATATTTCCAAACACAAAACCCTCCTCTTAGAAATATCCACATTTCAACCTTTGCAAACTCTGCAGCCTTTTCCCTACCTTTCGTCGTTATTTATGCTTTCGAAACACTTCAGCATTGATCCGACACTGGCATTGCACACCTTCAAAAACCCCAGTGCCCTTGTGTGTGTGTGTGTGTGTGTGTGTGTGTGTGTGTGTGTGTGTGTGTTTGAGGGGCCCTGCATCCAGCTTCTGTTATTAATAGAGCAGTGTGTCTGATCACATGGAAGTGTGCGTGCGTCCTGCATTCTCAGAGGGTCATCCCGTTTCACGTTTATAAATAGGGTTTCTCTGGGGAGATGTTGTGTATCTGTTGTTGTGTATGCTGCCAATCAATGAAGGGTTAACTTGCTGAACAATGTGCTGGGAGGAAAATTCGTGGCTTTTATGGTTTAAAGGAAGTGATGTTGTGAAAACAAGTTTCTAGGATTTGCGCTTATCTATAGTAATAAAAGGCAAATGGTGTGTCCTCGAGTGTTACTGTAAATCAGGGTAGAAAATTAACAAGGGCTTGTGACGAAAATTTCACAGACGTTAATAAATATCGTCAGAAAAATACAAGATAAGAACGAGAAAAAACACCAGCCACAATTAAATTGTAAGAATGAGCTGTCATTTAGTGTTTATATTCTGCTTTTAGATTACAAAATACCAATGTTAACTTCAGAATGCTTCAAGAGAAAGTTCAAAAGAAGATATACTGAAGAATGAAGGAAACTTGTAACCATTGGCATTCATATTATTTGTTTTTTCATGTTTCCAACATTCTTCAAAATATCTTATTTTGCATTTAACAGAATTAAAAACTCAAAATTGTCTGGAAAGAGTCAAGGGTGAGTAAATAACGACAGTATTGTCATTTTTGGGTGAACTATTTCTTTAAGAATCAATATTAGTTGGAAAATTGCTCATTTACAATTATAATTTTAAATACAATTCTGCAAAAAATGGCAAAAAAAGTCATATTTTTCATTGAAACTTGGATAAAATTACATGAAATATTTATAAAATACACTCACTGGCCACTTTATTAGGAACACTTTTCTGGTACCAGGTTGGACCCACTTTTGCCTTCAGAACTGCCTTAATCCTTCGTGGCATAATTTAAACAAGGTACTGGAAATATTGCTCAGAGATTTTGGACCATATTGAGATGATAACATCATGCAGTTGCTGCAGATTTGTCGGCTGCACATCCATGATGCGAATCTCCCGTTCTACCACATCCCAAAGGTGCTCTATTGGATTGAGAGCTGGTGACTGTGGAGGCCATTTGAGTACAGTGAACTCATTGTCATGTTCAAGAAACAGTGCTTTATGACATGGTGCAACAATGCTTTTTGTGCTTTAAGACATGGTGCATTATCCTGCTGGAAGTAGGCATCAGAAGATGGGTACACTGTGGTTATAAAGGGATGAACATGGTCAGCAACAATACTCAAGTAAGCTGTGGCATTGACACGATGCTCAATTGGTATTAATGGGCCCAAAGTGTGCCAAGAAAATATCCCCCACACCATTACACCACCAGCAGCAGCCTGAACCGTTGATGCAAGGCAGGATGGATCCAAGCTTTCATGTTGTTGATGGCAAATTCTGACCCTACCAGCCGAATGTCGCAGCAGAAATCGAGACTCATCAGACCAGGCAACATTTTTCCAATCTTCTATTATTCCAATTTTGGTGAGCCTGTGCGAATAGTAGCCTCAGTTGTGGTCTTCTGCTGCTGTAGCCCATCCGCTTCAAGCATCTATCAGCTGGAACCTGTCTGGCCATTCTCCTCTGACCTCTGCCCTCAACAAGGCATTTGCACCCACAGAACTGCTGCTCTGGATATTTTCTCTTTTTTTTTGACCATTCTCTGTATGTAGTGATAGTTGTGCGTAAAAAATCTAAGTAGATCAGCAGTTTCTGAAATACTCAGACCAGCCCGTCTGGCACCAACAACCATGCCACGTTTAAAGTCACTTAAATCACCTTTCTTCCCCATTCTGATGCTTAGTTTGAACTGCAGATCGTCTTGACCATGTCTATATGCCTAAATGCATTGAGTTGATGCTATGTGATCGGCTGATAAGTAATTTGCGTTAATGAGCAGTTGGACAGGTGTACCTAAAAAAGTGGCCGGTGTGTGTATAACAAATATAATTTTATTCAACACCCTACCTATAAATTCAGTAAATCCAAAGAAACAGTGACTTCAAATGGTCTCAATATTATTTTCCATAGCTGTATGCGCACGTTAGAGTATTATAAATAAATGCAACAAAATATGCAATGTTTATATAGTTTATTTAGATGTAAAAAATTCAATAAACACAGTAAGATTCATTACACAAAGTATTAAATGCAATTAATAGTTTATACAAATAATACTTATATATTGTTAACAATCCAGTAATTTAATTTCATAATATACACATTTAAAAAGATTATTTTTCCAACTTTCATTTTGCAAATAAGCGGCGTACAAAAGAATAAAAATGAATCTCAGAGTCATTATCATTTTACAGAATGTGCAATGCTTTTAAATGCTTTCAGTCATAGCAATCACACCTGCAAACAGAAACTTATCTCAAAAAGGTCTATTATTTACATTTATCGTATGCTTTTATCCGAAGCAATGCACAAAATAAAAAAGTCCTACCTTTGTGTTCATTTTGTTCATCTGTTTAAAACACAGTAAATCATTTCATCTATTTACAGAGTCATTTACGAAGTTTGTAAAACAACAATGCAATTTCAAGCAAGATTTCGGAAATCACTTATTAATTTAGTTGACATGTGAAGCTGTTTTGGCGTCTAGTGCAATTAGCTTATTAGTCAAGTCTATTCCAGTTTTGCAGTTCACAATTCAAACTCTTCATATTTTGAATAAAAAAAAATCCTTCTTTGTTTTTTATTACTGGCTCAGGAGCCCGATGTCGGTCTGGGACCTGCAAATGTGGTTGGCATCTGTGGTGATTCCCCAAAGCACTCTGTCATGGAACCTGAAGTGACAAAACACTGGAGAGGCCACAGTATAATGAAGAACACCACCATGAGCACTATGATGAAGACCACAAGCCTCTTCCAGTTCCCATGAAAACCCAAGAAGTGCAGCAGCCGGTGTCCACAACTCCTCCTTCTCGTCTCTTCTCTCCTCACTGTCTCTTCTAATTTTTGCTCGCCGATGTCAATGCAGACGCAGTTGGGTATCATCGGGTTTGAGTAGCACAGCTTCTTTCCATCTAGGTAAACTCTTTCCAGTTGTTGCTTGTCGCTCGGAAGTTGACCCAAAACCTCTTCGCTGGTGGCCAGATCTGGAGTGCCATGCTCAGGCACGGATGTTGGTTGGCGGCAAAGTGGGCAGGTGATTTGTGTGCCGTCCTGCTCTGGGGAAATGGCCACAAAGCGTGCCAGGCACTCCAGGCAGAAGGTATGTGTGCATTCTAGAAGTTTCGGTGTCTTGAAGGTGTTGTCGTAGGCGCAAAAACAGATCGAACATTCAGGATCAGCATCCCAGGCATTGTCCTGGTCATCTCTGGAGGCTGCGCTCTGGTGCTGGTGCCGTGATGAACTGGTGCGTGTTACTGGGGACACGTTTGGCTCCCCCATTCTGTGCTCAGAAGAAAGTCTAAAATGAAAAATAAAGCAAATGAGTTGAATTTCACAAGTGCCATGTGTACAGCGAGCAAATTCATAAAAATATGTTTCAGTTGTGGTGAGTAAGGGACTTAAAATCTAAATTCATTTCAAGAGTTCACACTTTCTGGCCCAGATCTGGCATAAAGCTGGCACAGCAGGCTTTCATCCGGCACTGGCACACAGCATGTGGGCCAAACACGGCCTGGGCCATCTTTAAGGCGGCACACAAGACTTGGGCCAGATGTAAAATGTAGTATTTGGCCCAGATGTAAAAAATTGATATGTGGGCCACGTAAGTTTGGCCTGTCTTGACCCACATTTAAAATACATTAAAATTATTTTTGAGAGAAGAAAAAAATTCTACCAATCAGGTCGCTTTGAGAACAAGCACGCCCATAGTGTTTCTTAAGCGCAATGCTTCATGGTTTATCAATTTCATTGCAATCGTGACACACCAATCTATCTGGTCCAGTTCAGGCCCAGTTATGAGTTATTAGCTTGGCTGAGACTTTACCCAGATATGGTTCATGTTTGGCCCTTGCCTAAAAGCCAGACTTGGTCCACTCATGTACCGTAATTCACTGCGGCATGTGGACCAAGCAAAACCAGATTGTGGGCCAAAGCTGGGCCAGAGAAATTTTGCTATGTGGGGATATGTTTGGCGCTAATAGCAGGTTTGGCATGCTCTCCCAGGAGAGAGCCATGAGCTCTGTGATCATTGAGCCCAAGGCTCCCACTGGGTCAATAAGCATATAAGACAGGGGTGTCCAAACTCGGTCCTGGAGGACAGGTGTCCAGCTGAGTTTAGCTCCAATTTGTTTCAACACACCTGCCTGGAAGTTTCTAGTATATCTAGTAAGAGCTTGATTAGCTGCTTCATGTGTGTTTGATTAGGGTTGGAGCTTAACTCTCCTGGTCACCAGCCCTCCAGGACCGAGTTTGGACACCCCTGATATAAGGGGATCCGAGATCTGGCAGGTCTCAAGAGCTCCCCCTGGTAAAGGGAGGTAAAGGAGAAGATGGGGTGGAAGGGAGGATTCTTCCAAAACAAAGATAAGGCGGAAGGGTGTAATCGTTCTATTTATTGTGAGCTTGAATCAATCTGATTGGATTAAATTGTTTACAACCACTTACCTTTAAAAAATTGTAAATCCAATAAAACATCTTTGAATCATTTTTTTTTCAGTGTGGGTCACCATTACGGCATAGGTTTTACACAGCGGAAGCCCATCCAGCTGCAACCCAGTATTGGGAAACACCCATACAATCATTCACACAAACTCAGGCCAATTTAGCTCATCCAATTCACCTGTACTGCATGTCTTTGGACTGTGAGGGAAACTGGAGCACCCGGAGGAAACCCATGCAAATATGGGGAGAAAATTGCAAACTCCACACAGAAATGCCAACTGGCTCAGCTGGCACTCGGACCAGCGACCTTTATGCCGTGAGGCGACAGTGCTAACCACTGAGCCACCGTGCCGCCCCATGGTAAAATTCTAAACTTTATATAATTTTTATGTTCACTTATTATTGAGAATTTAGATATACTGTGTTTTATTAGAAAAAATGAAGTTGATTATGATTTTTATTAAATAATTATTATTTGGGTCCTAATGGATTAATGATCCATTAGGTTGGAATTAGTTTATTAGAATAAGTTGTAATTAGTGGAATGTCTTTTGGAGAACCATCAAAATAACTGTTAGCACATATTAGCAGACAGCCTACTAATTACTGCTAGTGCATGTTATAATATTTAGTTTACACACACATAAATGACAAATGTTGCTTACAGTGATACCTTCATTATTCTGATGTTTTTACTGTAGAGTTACTGTAAGTTACTGTAAGTTACTGTAGATCAGACTGAATAAAAACAAGTGCTTTAACACAATGTTTATTTTGCCATAAAAATGAATGAAAAGGCCAAATTTGAATTTTATAATCCTGAAATAGTTACAGCGAAAGCTGTCGAAATGTGATTGATTTGGACATCATTACTGCAGTGTTGTGTCATAAAGGATAAGCGGAGACAAATCATATGCAAATGTGTTTCAGACAGGTAGTGTAATCATGCAGAACATATCACAAATATTCAGCATCATGTATAACTGTTCAGTATAACTGTTCACCGTGACTCAGTTGTTTTACATTTGTACTGTTACTAGACAAAATATACAAGTATTAGTTTTAATATGTAATTATAACTTCCTCAACAAATTCTAAAATAGACTGAAGGATTTAAAATGCAAAGAGACTAATAATAATAATAACAACACTGGTTCAACAACATATGGTTAAAGCACAAATCAAAATCAAAAATATAAAAATATATATTTGTCGGGTTCTTGTAAATAAAGTATATAAAGTAAGAAAAAACCTTTACCTTTAAAAAGGAAGACAATGTTCTATCTTGTTAATGCTTGCTTCTTCTTGTAGATGCAGATTGAGATATTCCTGAAAAGTTCCCCAAAAGCTGTAAAACTGCCCTGTTCTGCTCTTCAGACGTCTGAACTCTACTTCTGAGCTGTGACTGAAGTGTGTAAAATCTTAAATCATTACCTTGCTTGCTCTCTCTCTCCCATCCCCCACAAATCAACTGATACATGCATGGAAAAGAGGGAGGGATGATTAAGACAGGGAAGTAGGAACAGGTTTTCTGACAGTATTAGGTTGTACTTTGTCATTCAATACCTTAGTTAACGTAGGGATGACAAAGCATGGAGGCTGGAGAATTGAGGATGACAAAGCAGGCCTTGGCAACTCACACTATTCATATCACACTGTGGGGAATTAATGACTTTAACACTATTTTCATCCAGACAGACATCTCTTAAAGGGATAGTTCACACAAAAATATCAATTTACGCACTATTTACTTACATTCAATTGGTTCCTAATGTTTATGAGTTTCCTTTGTCTGTTGAACACAAAAGAAGAAATGCTGAAGAAAGTTAGAAAATGACTGACTTTATATAGTAGGGAAAAGTATGGAAGTCAGTGGTTAGCTGGTTTATACCATTTTCCAAAATAACTTCTATTCTTTCAACAAAAGAAAGAAAGTCAGGGCTTTTGACAAGTGGATTGGGTAAACGATGACAGAATGTTCAGTTTTGGTGAACTATCCCTTTAAAAATAGGCTCTAGAGATGCACATTTAGAACCTGAACAATGAAACAAGCTATAAATGTAAATTAAATGTGGATTATGTATTACACTACATGACAAATGTCTTGTCGCTTATCCAAGTTTTAGGAACAACAAATAATAACTTGACTTCTAGTTGATCATTTGGAATCAGACATGGTTTATATGAAAGGCAACGTCTCTGGATTACGCTTGACTTTTTATTATTTAATTAAAACAGTAAGGTTTGACTTTGCTTAGACAGAAGTCTTGTCACTTAACAGAAATAATGTATAGAATATAAAATCATAATGCTGTGGAAAAATAATTAATATTGTTTATGACTCCCGTGAGCTTGGAGGACTGCATCCATACATCTCTGCAATGATGTATGGATTATTAATAAAGTCATCTGGAATGTCAAAGAAAGCGTTCTTTCAGGACTCCCAGAGTTCATCAAGATTATTTGGATTTATCCTCAATGCCTCTACCCTCATCGTACCCCAGACATGCTCAATAATGTTCATGTCTGGTGACTGGGTTGGCCATTCCTGGAGCACCTTGACCTGCTTTGCTTTCAGGAACTTTGACGTGGAGGCTGAAGTATGAGAAGGAGCGCTATCCTGCTGAAGAATTAGCCATCTCCTGTGGTTTGTAATGTAATGGGCAGCACAAATGTCTTGATAACTCAGGCTGTTAATGTTGCCATCCACTCTGCAGGTCTCTCACACGCCCCCATACTGACTGTAACACCAAACTTGACTGATTTCTGTGAGACTCTTGGGTCCAAACGGGCTCTAATACTGTAGGTCTTCTGCAGTATTTGTGATGATTGGGATGCAGTTCAACAGATGATTCATCAGAAAAATCTTCCTTCTGCCACTTTTCCAAATGATCAACTAGAAGTCAAGTTGCTCTTACAACTGGGATCGACTACAAGACCTTTGTCAGGTATAGTGTATATGAATTTTCATTTATGTATAAGATGTACGGATTGGATAATATTTGAGATATACAGAGATATACAACAATTTGAAAATCTAGAATCTGAGGGTTCAAAATAAATCTGAATATTGAGAAAATTGCTTATAAATTTGTCTAAATTAAATTCATAGTAAGTTTTGATATATTTACAGTATGAAAATTTACAAAATATCTTCATGGAGCACGATCTTTAATATTCTGTTATTTGGCATAAAAGAAAAATCTATATTTTTGTTTCATACAGTGTTTTCTGGTTATTAAATAATATCTAAATTATGGTTATTACATAAATATATCTGTGTAAATTATGAAGTGGTCCAGGGGCACATTTTGTAATATATATCAAAATCTAATTGCATTGGATATGTTTTTTCTTGAACAAAAATATCATCTTGTAAACAAATCTTGTTGACAAGCAACAGCATTCTGCAACTTTACTGTCATTGTTAAGTTGTTCCTACAAAGCAAAGCTTTACTGCTGGTTACTGATAAGAAACCACACGTGCATAACAGAAACAACATAATCAAGAAATTGGCCATAATTCAAACAAACCAAGTCACATGACTTCTGAATGAGCAAATCTATTACCACTTTTTGCCTCTCTCCGAGATAAGCAACCAGGTATGAGGAAAAATAACTGGGATATGTTTACATGTGCAACTAAAGTCACGTGTTTTCACAAATGTCATGAATGTGTATGTACAATATAGTGTATTTTACAGATTAGTGTGCCAACTATTGTTAAGTCAAAATGCCTTAATCCCTTAGAAATATGTGTATTTGCTGTGGTGTCATATAGTGAGACATGACAAACATCACATTTAGCAAATGGAAAGTCTGACACACTGTGTTGGCTCCATTCACATCTAGCATTGTGTTTTTATAAGGAAGTGCTTATAATATTATTGGGAAATGGGATCAAAGTCCTTCCATCTGTTTACTTACGGCAGATGTGAACTGGTGACTGGACACATTCAAAAGAGTCGTTTCCCAATCACAATAGTAATTAAGTCTGATTATACAGAATTGCTTTTGATTCAAGTCCAACTTAATATGCTCCCATTTTAATAATTATTCTACACACGATAACACAATGATAGTGCTTGGCAGCAATTAAACTGCTAAAAAGAGCTTTATAACCACCACTCCCAAACTTTTCCCAGAACTTCTAATGTACAGTGCTCAGCATATAAAAGTACACCCCTGACAAATCTATCTTTTAAATTCATATTTTTAATAGGAAGCTATACAATATTATATTTGGGCATATACAGTTAAAGTCAGAATTACTTTTCCCACGTTTCTTTTCCCAATATTTCCTGAATGATGTTTAACAGAGCAAGGAAATTTTCACAGTATGTCTGATAATATTTTTTCTTCTGGAGAAAGTCTTATGTTTTATTTCAGTTGTAATAAAAGCAGTTTTTAATTAAAAAAAAAAAAAACATTTTATGGTCAAAATAAGTAGCCCCTTTAAGCTATGTTTTCCACCGATAGTCTACAGAACAAACCATCGTTATACAATAACTTGCCTAATTACTCTAACCTGCCTAGTTAACCTAATTAACCTAGTTAAGCCTTTAAATGTCACTTTAAATATTATGTACTTTCATCATGGCAAAGATAAAATAAATCAGTTATTAGAAATGAGTTATTAAAACTATTATGTTTAGAAATGGGTTGAAAAAAATCTGCTCTCCGTTAAACAGAAACTGGGGGGCTAATAATTCAGAGGGGGACTTCAACTGTACATTAGATTAGTCAGTACTGAAGCCAAATCTGGAGTTTATCTAACAAAATAACTTACGATAATGATCCAAAAAGTAGTACACCTAAATATATATGTTAGAGCAAAATATTAAATACAATTTAAAAAAAAAGAGAATAAAAAAATCAAGAGAAGCAAGTTTTTTTTAATATTTAGTTAGAAATTTAATTTAGTTTAAATTTTGTAGGTTGTAATTTTTTTTGCAATATTTTGCTTAAATATAATTGTATTATCTTTCAATTTCTAAATATGTTTGGTGACTGAAATATTATTCTAATAAATATATCTGTTTAATAAATCCGTTTTGTTTAAATGCACCAAAATACATTGCCTATATTCACTGAGAGATTATTTATTTTCAAAATGGGGTCTACTCATGTATGCGGAGAACTGTATATATCATCATGGCAAATGACTCTCAACACCACTCACTGGCTGGACTAGTTTCTGCACGGTGGCTCATTGCAGGAAATCCACTTTGGCCAATTAGACCAATTACAGTGTCTACTGGTGGATGGTTCATTGCATGTTCGGTCTTTCCAGTGCACAATGTTAAATTAGTTTAAATTTAACCCATATCTGACTCCAATTTTAATAGGAGATGGTTTAGAATATTAATCTATTTATCTTTCGTTTTATCTTACTCCAATCATAAAACATTAAGAAGATTATTTACAATATCAATAGCTACAATATCTAGTTTACATGAATGTTTGAAGTTTTATAGTTTTTATAAAAAAATAATGTGAACAAACTTTTTTCCTCATAAATCAAAATACTTTATTTCTGTAAACACTGAAATCTTCTTTTAATATGATTCAACTTGATCAATACTCACTCCACTGACACCAACATACGACAAAATAAAAATAAAAAGTCAACAGCATCCATCTAAACATAATTCATATACAAAATCCATTGACATGCTTTCCAGTTGCTGCACAACAGCCAATAAAATGACATAAATCAATGTTAAAAGTGGTTATATTCTTAAAACAGCGTCACTGATGTATACCTACAATATCATTTCCCATCAGCTTGAGTAAACATTCCTTCCTTTTTATTAATCCAGCATATTAGAAATTATACATTTTTCAAAACAATGTTTATAAACGCCCTCCTAAAATGAAGTAGAAAAAACAAACATAATTCGTTAAATAAACAGAACCATTACAACATATGATAACTACACAGAAAACATAAATATATTCATATAGGCATAGAGGATGATATGGCATATTAAAGGCCACTATTTGCAATAAACGTCAACAAAATAAAGTAAAAAGGTAACTGACTTTCTCAGAAACACCAGTGCATTACTCTCTTTATGACACAACAATGATCTCTTTTTTTCCAACCGTAAATTTACCAAATAATATAAGCTAAGTTCTTTCATACTTTCTAATTTTGTATAAAATGTAAAAAATCAAAAAAGGTGACTAGGTTTTTATCCATTAGCACATTCTCATAATGGCACTTTGTTTTATACAGTGAAAGTATGGGGTAAGTAAATAGTTTGGCAACAGTTTTTTTTAATACCATTCTTACTGTATAAACTGTGTATTAATAACATGTTTGCAACTTTAAGGCCTAGCGAATTTGAGTGTATTCATTTCCAGCAAACATCTTTGGTGCAGGTCTGATGCTGAATACAGTAATGTGGCTTTGTTTCATGCACACTTATCTGGTATAACATGAATATGCTGCTAACATGGAAACCAAGTTATGAGAGTTTTCAATGCTCATACAGGGTATTATATAGCAAATGTTTGTGGCAAATGTTTGGAATTTCAAAAATAAAGATTTTTTTTTATATGTATATATATATATATTTTTTTATTAGATATGGTTTAAGGAGCTGCTTAGGTGCAAATTTAACTGTGGAAGTCTTACTTTGGAGCTTAGTTACAGTTGTCACAAGATTCAAAAGTACTATATCACACAAAAATACTGGTAATAAATATAAACGTTACAAAATTCATAGAGAAAACAACTCAATTGATTAAATAACAGCTTAACGATCAAAATACTCTAGTAGTGCAACACCTGGTCTCTTAAAAAACGATAATTTGTGTGAAAAATATATAAATAGAAATAAATAACTGGCATCGGTGAAAAGAAAAACTAAAAAGAAAGGAGGATAAAAGACTACGTCATCAAGACAGATCAATTCTGCACGTAGCCTACATGACTAAGGAGGAAATTTTCACCAAAAAAAAAAGAATTAAGTGAACAATCCTATAAGGAAACAGTGCTATGGGACAGAAGTGGCCTCACACCCGGTCTTCGGAGGCTGGTCACACATTGTATACCTTGGTTACTGCCCCTGTTGCCACGGTAGCACTGTTTGATGCTGACGTCGCTGAAGGCCTCTCCCTCCTCACATATCTTGGCTTGCGAACTGCGGATAATGAAAAGAGAATAGTATAAAACATTTAGTACTAAACAGAGCTGTTTCACTGCAAGTGTTTAATAATTAGACATTTCTAATTCTAACAGATGTTGCTTTAAAGAAATGGCCACAGTTGAAAATAACACTTGAAACTATAAACAGTTTGATGTTTCTTAAAAGTCTCAAATTTAGACCGCTGTCAAAACAAACTCTGTTCACATGCTGTATTATGGATGTCCAGTCCAGTAGTTTGTGAAGTCACTTTGTAAACGTTGTTTATATGCACACATGCGGTCCTGGGGTCCACAGTAATCCCGTGGATTACTCAATTAGCTGGATTTGTTTATTTACGATTTGACACGATCCAGGATCGTTTCATTCTTCAAAACTGTTCTGGGCGCAGGTTTATTTCGTATAAACAGGATTAGATCGGGTCTTTTCAAGCTAAGGTAATACTGCAAGTATGTATCGAATTCTGACATTTTCTTACAGTAGCAGTTGTATACACTTGGGGAAAATAGTAAATAGCTTATATATAAATATATATTTGTGTGTGTATATGTATATGTATATATATGTATATGTATATATAATATATATATATATATATATAAACCTCTCTGAATTATTAGCCCCCCTGTTTATTTCTGTCCTCAATTTCTGTTTAATGGAGAGCAGATTTTTTTTCAACACATTTCTAAACATAATAGTTTTAATAACTCATTTCTAATAACTGATTTATTTTATCTTTGCTCGATGACAGTAAATAATATTTTACTAGATGCTTTTCAAGAGACTTCTATACAGCTTAATGTGACATTTAAAGGCTTAACTAGGTTAATTAGGTTAACTAGGCAGGTTAGGGTAATTAGGCAAGCTATTGTATAACAGTGGTTTGTTCTGTAGACTATCGAAAAAAATTTGTTTAAAGCGGCTAATAATTTTGACTTTAAAATGGGTTTTAAAAAATAAAAAACAGCTTTTATTCTAGCCGAAAAAAAAAAACAAACAAGACTTTCTCCAGAAGAAAAAATATTATCATACTGAGAAAAAGAAAAAATCAGACATGCTGTGAAAATTTCCTTGCTCTGTTTAAAAGGCATTTGCGAAAAATTGTAAAAAGAAAAAAAATTCAAAGGGGGGCTAATAATTCTGACTTCAACTGTATATATATATATATATATATATATATATATATATATATATATATATATATATATATATATATAGCCATAAGGGGTTCAAATAAAACATTTATTAATTTAGACGTGTACTATTTTGTGCAATAAATATGTGCAATACTTTCTCATACGCACTTGTACACAGCACCTTAAATCAATATACAATGCAATACTTTCTACATTCGCACTTGTACACAGCACCTTATAACCTGTATATTTATAACAATCTGTACATACAACTCAACATCCAGGTTTCTTCACTAACCGCATCTGTTTAATGTTTATCATTTTTTTATTATTATTATTATTATTTTTTTTTTTTTCAGATTTATTTTGTGTTGTCACTTGTCACTTTATGTACACTGGAAGCTTCTGTAGCCAAAACAAATTCCTTGTGTGTGTGAAGCACACTTGGCAATAAAACTGATTCTGATTCTGATTTTAAGGTACCAGCTTTAGTACAATTTGCGTATGACAATAGACATGCACAGTATATAAGTTTTTTTTAAGTAATAATAACAATATGCAGTCATGCACATGTTTTGACAGCTAATATGACAGTGATTGGATGCTTCACAAAAGTTGCAGACACATTTACCGATATCAAAATGCATTTTTGATGCTAAATTAATTTAAACAGCCAGTTATACTTTACGCAGATTAAGAAACTTGCATAGGCCTAGGCTACTATAATAAAGAAATACCACTTTAAATGTAAAACTAAAAAATAAATAGCTAAATACTCTTGACACATGAAAGTGTAAAGCCTGCAGCCCACAAGGGTGGAAAGTTATTGCGTATCAAGTACTTACTATTAAAGTCAGCCTTTTTCAGCCCTTTAAAACGTTATTGTTTTGTAAATTAATTGGCAAAATTCATCAAAATCTTTCCAATTTTACTTCACCCAAAACTAAAAATCTTGTCATCATTTATCCATCCTCCAGTTGCTTTAAACCTGTTTGAGTTTCATTGGAAACCAGTAGCAATTGACTTGCATAGTATTCCCATAGTATTTTTGCCAGTGGGTACCAGTTTCCAGCATTCATCATAATTTTCAACAGAAAAAACAAACTCATAAAGGTTGAGCCGCTTGAGGGTAAGTAGGATTTCCATTTTTTTGTAAAATTCTCTTTATGTTCAAATTCTTCTTACCTGAAGATGTAGCTTCGGGAATCATGACAGCCTTGGTAGGAGAATAAACAATTTAGTACTTTAGTATCTATTGTATCTATACAGTAATATTTAAAAGAAAAAGATTGTCTTTGATATCACAGAAAAATCAAAAACACATCTTACCGTCTCACTTGGTTGGAATATAAAAGCTGATAAAAAGAAAATGGCACAAATTACAAACCACAAAGAAACATGCAGAATAACCCTCCCAAACAAGACCAATACATATGAATAATGATATTAATAATTGACAATAAACACAACCTACGTAAAACAAGGTCAACCAAACTATAAACCCCATTTCAAATTAAAAAAGAAGCTGTCAGTGACAGGTTCCTATGTATGTATGTATAATATGGGTGTGACCTTTTTTCTTACCTTTATTGCGCCTGTAGAAGACTCCAGGGAGGCGGTTGGAACGCTTGAGGTAAAAGAAAGATGCAACTGAGAGGATGAGGCCCAGGCTGATGAGTAGAGTTCCCAGAAGCACAGAAGCTGCTACACCTGGACCACCTGCCATTACAGACACAATGTACAACAATACATTTAATGGGTGCACATCACAAAGAAATGCTTTAACACATATTTTATATATAATTCATGTATCTTTATAATGTGAATAGCCATTATTCATATGTGAACCTGGACCACAGAACCAATCATAAGGGTCATTTTTTGGAGATTTAGACTGATACATCATCTGAAAGTTGAATAAAGTTTTCCATTGATCAATTTTTTAGGATAGAACAATATTTGACTGAGATACAACCATTTAAAAATCTGTAATCAAAGAGTTATAAAAAAATTGAGTTCTGAAAACAAACTGCCTTTAAGTTGTCTAAATGAAGTCCTTATCAGTGCATATCAATCATCAGAAATTTTTATACATTCCCGGAAGGACATTTACAAAATATCTTCATGATGGAACATGATCTTTACTTAATTTTCGAGTGATTTTTGGCATAAAATAAAAATGACTTGCAAAATGTATTTTTACCAACGTGACTTAAAACAGGTTTTGTGGTCCAGGGTCACATATATGAATAGAGGTAAAGTTGGTTTTATATTCACACATTTATTCAGTGACAACTTGCAATGTGCTCATTATATCGTTTACAATCATACTTCAAATATCTGGCCAGAAAACGAATGTAAGTGTGACTTCAAAACAACATTAGCACTATTTGTTTGACCGAATAATACTTTGATAGTCACTGGCTGCTAAAATGATTTCACTATTTCGATTTTGCGAAGAATACTTTTCTGAAAATATATTATTAAGGAGAAAGTGAATGCGTGAATGTAAAACTAACTTAACCTCAATCGTATATGATATAAATAACTTACCAATTACTGTGATTAAAGATACTGGAATTTGATTAGTTCTTGCTAAAGAGAGAATGAAAAATAAGCATTAAAATAAATAAAAAGATAAACAATAATATAGTAAATAAGGAGAATTTCTTAGTGTTTAGTTTTATTTCCAAACTGTAACGTAAACATCTAAACAAAACATAATGCGTGTAGTGAAGTCTGTTGTATATGCAATCATCAATACAATACAGCTAATGTCTACTTACTACTGTTAAGTGAAGTTGAATTCCCCTGGTCTGTTGAGGCACAGGGCACACAAAAGTTGTACTATTTTCCTGAACATGACGGGGCCCTAGGGAATGATTCAACCACACAATCAATATCATTAGCAAAACTCTAGCTATATCAGTCACATACAAAATTCCACAGAACTAGTTTAACGCAAAATGGACATAAATTAAACTTATTAGTTTGTATTTGCAAAAATAAGGCACATTCATGAAACATACCAGGTTCACAGAGTGAAACATTTGCACAGGATTCATTCATTCTCTTTATTGTTTCACAGCAGTCATTGGAGTTATCTAGCAGAGCCTGAAAAACATGACACATCAGGGGCAAACTTAGTACCGTATTAATACATTCAATTTCACAGCATGTTACTACATTAATGTATTCTCATTAATTACTGCTCTCACATACTGAGTGAAATTATTCCAAAGTTTCCTCAAGAGAAAAGACATGAGATACCTTGGTCTCTGGAATTTTTAACACATAAAGAGCAGCACTGATGATGTAGTAGGCTCTACTCATGATGAGATTAGTCCTGTGGGTTAGATGGAGTCAATATGGATCTGAAGCCTGTTATCTTTATGGTCTAAAATACCACAGTTGGAAGTAAATCGTTCTGATCACGTCATTTAAATGTTTATATATTTGTGTATGTGTAGGGAAACATCAAGAGTGAGCGTTACATTTTTTTCTGAAGACATTGATTGCTTAACACGACTGGTCCCTAATTCCACAATGATAACTTAACGTTAACTGAGATTTGTTTTTATGTCGATTGGCGTAACGTTATTAAAAATATATAAATGTACCATCCAGATCGCTGACGTTGTCGCCCCAGTTATAAAGACATACGGTATGTATGATAAACAAGTTATAATTACCCGCCAAACAAGTTCTTCAACAGTCTGTTTACTGAGCAACGGGCTATTTATTGTAGCTTGCTTTGAGAATATTTAGGATGCTAAACACTCTCTTAATAAAACAGTAGCAATGATTGTTTCGTTTACCGACGATATAAGACGTTTTATAACAATTAACACCTGAACTTACCCGTGAAAGCAAGTTTTGATGTGTCAAAAATCTGTTGTCACGGGAGTTTACTTCCTGATTATTAAAACGCACTGCCATAATACAAGTCTTTCTCTGTTAAAGCTTTGCTATAAGATTAGCTTTTATTAGACAACCATCATTAGACAGATTTGTAACTATCGTTAATTTATATTCGTGCTGCGCTGCGAGTAAAAAAACATTTAATATGTGAAACCAAACGAAAGTTGATTGCGTTGCAAGATATTTTATTAACTCTGACCTTTATTATGAAAGGGTTTGGTTGCTGGGATACAGTATATTAGCTCGACCATGATAGATTAAGGTCACTGTGGTGAACCGCACACAGCTGACACATAAAGACAGAGCAGTATGTCGGTCAGAGTGATTAGCAAGATTAGTCAACTCTAATCGAATTTAATCTATTTTTTAAGTATGTAGATTTCAAACAAATTACTAAAACGGCACTGTTTCACCACACTATTCTTTTAGATGTCACATTTATTGTCTCATGTGATCATACAGAATGTCGTGTTTTTAATAAAAATTACCTAATTTAATAAACCACAGTGCAAGTTAAATTACAATTCCCTAAATTGCTAAATATATGTTGACAAAATGCTAAAATAAACTTGGGGTCACCCCTGAAGTTTTACATGATCCTACAGATTATTGTATCCACAGTACCATTCATTCATTCATTCATTCATTTCATATTTGGCTCAGTCCCTTTATTAATCTGGGGTCACCACAGCGGAATGAACCGACAACTTATCCAGCATATGTTTTCATGTAGCGGATGCCCTTCCATCTGCAACCCCAACACCATCATATTGTTATTAAAATTATTTATTTTCTTATGAATTAAAAAAACATAAAGAACAGCTTATAACATTTTACAATAAAATAAATAAATAAATATACATGCCAGAAGTTAGTATAAATAAAACACATAAATGTACATGTATTAATTAAATAAATACATTCACAAAGTTCACAAATTTTTGCCATTTTTAGGGCTTTCTTGTTTAGAGAGTGTCTGATACTGGAAATATACAAGCATATTTCAGTCACCAATATTTTTAAATTAGATTTCTTATTAGTAAATTTACATTTATAAATGTAGTTTATGATTAGACAGACAGTAAAGCTAAATAGTGCATTTTCACATAACAATAAAAGAGGTTTTGAACACTGTTATTAATAAATGTTTGTGCCTCACACCATAAATTGACTGAGTAGGCTTTGTACAATGCCAAAGAAAGTGTAAAGTCGTCTTCTCATATTCATTTTTAAAAATTCAACATCAGTCCCTCTTACATTTTTGTAAATAATGTTTTGCTGGATAATTTTACTAACATTATTTATTAAACTAATATATATATATATATATATATATATATATATATATATATATATATATATATATATATATATATATATATATATATATATATATATATATATATATATATATATATATATATATATATATATATATATATATATATATATATATATATATATAGTGCCATCTAGCGTTCCAGATCAGTGTTGCTTGACGGAAAATCAGAAAATATTTTTACGTGGTTTACGGCTGTTTGAATTCTGCGTCCCGCCAAAATTTAACGGTAACGGCATCGTCAACGACACCCAGGATATTTTTGTCACCTCAGAATTATTGCTGCTTGTTAAACACGTAATTTATTTGTAAGTCTCTGTTTGTTTAAATGGTTTAAATGTGTAGTCTTGTGAAATGTTTGTGTTCTTGCAAGTTTACGAGAAAACGAGCTCCGCCCTAAATGATCTTGTGGCCGCGCGCGGGTAACAGTTGTTTACGACACCAGCTGACGTTCGCTGAGACAGATTCTTGAATATATTTAAACACAAGTCACTGTCTAAATTAATGTTTTGGTTTCTTGTGGATTATTTATAGTGAAAATAAGTGTGTTGACATTGACATTGAAAGCCTGGAAATGAAGCCCAGTGTCTGGAATATAAAGGAGATGTTGAGCATCCCCTCAACTTCTGGGTATGTTTCATTTCTGTTCTGTACTAACGTTAGAGCACTGTCATTTACATTTACCACACGAAGCTGACATTACAGTTTAGTGTATTTTATAGTACTCTTTATTCGAAACTTTGTTACAGAGGAATGAAAGCTAGTAAGGGTCTGGGAACCAGCGACTACTCCAGCTTGTCTGACTCTCAGTTATTGCTGGGATCCCAAATGTGGCCTGACAACTCACAAGGGTTTTCTCTGGAGATGAGTGGACAGAGCAAAGGTTCACAACATACTTCACAGGAGGTAAACATATCGGTCCTGAACTATGGATTCATTTTGACTGTAGAACATGCCCAGTTTTACTTTGTGCAAAATAATGACTGTATTCTGCAGTTTTATTTTATTCATCCACACATTTAAGCATTGTGGAAGAGAACTGAATATTATTTAAGTTCTGTAAGTATTATTGGGTATTATACATAATATTTAAATTTGAAACTTTACATCTTTTACAGATGAAGGAAATGACTGTCTCCAGTAGTTACAGTTCTAAGCCATTTTTGTTTGGCAGTGATGGGAAATTCCCAAGCTTCACCAGTGGCAAATCTGTTGGCGTCTTAGACAGATTTGAGGAGGAGAAGAGAAAAGCCAAAGAAAAATATGAAAGGTATTTATTCTTCATCATCACAGTGAAAAAACTATTTAACTTTTAACAGATGATTGTTTTTAAGTTTCCTAATGCAATTCTGTTTCCCTTTTTAGGGAAATTCTTACTAATGGAATTCTAAAACTGCAGGAATCTCTGGAAAATGTAAGTAAATCATGCATTTTTAATGGTTTCAGTATCACTAGACTTTCACTTACCTATTTCCTTTTAGACCAGAGAGACGTTATTAAACCACTTTGATGGAGGTAATGACATTACCAGGAATATTTTGGTAGAGAGAATGGATCATTTTTCTAAAACAAGTATGTTATATTGTATTATGTAATATTGGATTATATATCAATAGCAGATGCATGTTTATAAAAGTTAACTGTAGTAGATATTCAGAGCATATGATATTTTGTTCTCCATTGCAGTTGAAGGTTATTTAAACAGTGTGAAAATGTGTATAACATGTCAGTTTGAGACTCTGCAGAACCAAACACAAACAGAATTAACAGACAGGGAAGCCAAGGTAAGGGCTGAAAATATAACTGAAACAATCTGTGTTAAAGGTATTGTGAATGTACTTTGTATTGATTTACCCAGTTAAGCCACATTTATTTTCTATCCAATTAGAGTGCTCTGGCTGCAAAAGAATTGAGCTCAAATATGCTTAACCTCCAGCGAGATCTGGAAGCCCTGAAGGCAGAGCAAAGCAAAGAGCAGGGCATGCTGGGAAAAATTCTGTCTCAGCTCTGCACTTTGATTTCTATTCATAAGCCGACAACAGGGCCTGGCTCTGCCAGGATGATTGACAGTGAGGTTCAGACATCACCCAGACTGTTTGAGAGGTTCTGTGTAATGTCGGCTGAAAAAACATGACGAGAAAAGATGATATATAACAGGCCTGTCATTTATTCAGGAAAAGCTGTAGAACAGAACCAATGTCCTCTTACAACAGAAAAGACACAAAACAGAAATGCACATGCTCTGCCTGTATCAATGCAGCAGACACATGTCACCGAAGAGGTTTCCCTTGATGCTTCACAGGAATTTTGGTGCAAAAAGTTAGTTGAGAGCAGACCTTCAAACCCACTTGTGGATGCTCAGTCCACTTCATCCACAGAGGACCACAGAAGACAGTTTGTAGATAGACCCCTAGAGCCTGAAAAACCAATGTTTGTGAGAGAGAATAGATTGGGCACTAATGCCATGCCACGACTTAAAGAACCTAAGAGGCGCCAAAAAGCACTGAACTACCGGGGGAAAAGGAGAGCCTTGGTTCTGCCACAAAGACAAGCAGTGAGAAAAAAAGGAGCAACAAAGTTCTCAGGAAACAGCCAAAGTGAAGACCTTCAGTGTGGAAAAAAAGACAGAGTACCCTTGTCTTCTCTTGACAACTGGAAATTTGCCAAAACATTTGTTGAAGAGGATCATCCAAGACTACAGAAGCAAGCCCCAGTTGCACCAGTCAGTAGGTGTGTAGCTGAACATGCATTAAATCCCTTAAATTTGTGGTCTGAGGACACAGACAGCTCCCAAATGATGGTGGAATACAAGATGGCTGAATGGGAAAATGTTGCGCCTGAACCTAAAGCTTGTGTCACAGAAAGTGAAGGAGGCCTCTGGCAGCTCTTTGACTTTACCAATGACTCAGAGTAAGCTGGAGAATACTTAATTTTTTAGTAGGTTAGAACTTCAGACTGCCTTTGAACAAGTGAAACGTATTCTTTAACCACTTTTCTATCTATGGATGTTACCTTCTGTTTTTGTGCTTTGGCAATGCTTTTCTGTTTATTTAGCACATACTGATATTATATAAACCTATGTCATATTTTTTCACAAATCTTATTCCAGAAATTTGTGGCTTAACAAATGTCCGTGTAACATTAATAAGTACAAAACAGTTTTAAAATATTTTCAACTTGGTTTGCAGTTAAGTTATGACATATTTATCTCATTTTAAGTTTGAAACTTTAACATGTTTAATAAATTGCAGTACATATATGTATTGTGTGACTCCATGCAATGTATTTTTACTATTCTAGTTAATATTTTAGCACAACTTTTCTGAGGGTTACTTAATCTAGCTTGTAAGAGTATTTCATATTATCACATAACTTAAATCCACAAATGTAAATCATATCAAAGTAAAAAACCACTAAGGCACATACAGCATTATAAACCTAACTGATTTTAAAGTAAAAATTCGTATCTATTTTAGAAAGCTTTACACTTTCTATATCTTTCTAAGTCCTCTTATCCTGTGAATGACATAAAAAGCGTTATTTTGTTATTGATAAATCTCTGTTGGAGAGATAGTGTTATTCCTCTACCAAGTCAGCAGGAGGAGGCATGAGTCCACGAGGGTTCAGATTTGCCACCAAACACACATCATAACTGTCGTGCATCAGAGCCTGCTTTGCCACCACAGTCCATACATTTTCCCATGGATCCAACTGGAGGATGTCTTTAGTGATGGTATCATGACGATCTTGGGAAAGAGTGAAGCACTCACAATGTAATCACAAATATTAATGTAGTTCATGATGCTTGCATTAATTTGCCTGCAGGTTAAAGGCTAAACTAAGTGGACTGATTGTGAAATTGTACAATACATATTTACCTGCCCCTTTGTAGTATCCGCAGACATAAAGTTTGCCATCAACAACACCAGAGTTTGATGCATTGCTGCGAAGTGTCAGGAGAGGCCATGGCAAAGGAGGACCATCTCTCCAGAAGTCTCCATCGGGGTTGTAGATCTCCACTACATTAAGGCAGTAACGTGACTGGCCACGATCCACACCTTCACATCCGATACCACCTGCACCAGGAGACATTGACGCACATTTTACAGTACAGTATAAACTTCAACTGTATTCATTTTTTTTAATCAAAATAATCAAAAAGCATTGATTATGAAAAAATATCAAAGTCTTCCTTATGCCTTTGTGATGGTGCACAAAGCACTGTAATCATCACTATTTTCATAAGCTTTTTATGATAATAAGTACCAGGGTAATCCAGAGGTCTCACTCTATGGAAATGATAATAACCCATATGTCAAAAACTGATGCTTTTAAAAAAAAATACTGCTAATCCTGTTGACATTCTCACCTAGGACATAGATTTCTCCATTGAGTGCAACTGCGCTGCAACGGTATTTTGAATATTTCATAGGGCCGAGCTCACTCCACTTGTTGGTTTCTGGGTCATATTCAAGCAGGCGATTACTCATACGGTCAGGCTCGTCATCTGTGCGGAATGACTGTCGTTTATGAGACATGGCAGAGCAGGTGCATTACAGGGAAAGAGAGAAGGCAATAAACAAACTGTCATGCCACTTGGCTTGTACTTTCCAAATTGTAGTGATTTATTTAGTTTGTATCCATGCGTCATTCTCACGACTCTTCTTGTGTGATATATTTGCAGATTGAACCATAATGATTTTAAAATTTGGTAAATTACCTGAGGTGTCCGTCCTCCAAGCACATATAGGCGGCCCTTCATTCGAACTACACTGTGATATGCAAGCGGCATTGGCAGAGGAGCGGCACTACGCCAAGGCCCACCTTGTAGAGACCAGCGCTCAACACTATTGGTGATATGGTACTGGTTCTTCAACTTCATCTGGCCCCCAATTAGGTACAGATTTTCCCCCAAAGAGCTCAGTGCATAAGAGTCACGATACTCTGCTGAGCTCAAGTGCTTCCAGGAGCCCTGGGCTTCTTTGTTGTACCTGAAAGAAACACAGCAATGAACTGTAAAGGGATAGTTCACCCAAAAGTTTTAATTAACTCACCATTTATTTACTGTCAAGTGTTTACAAACCTTTATGAGACACAAAGGAAGATATTTTGAAGAATGTTAGAAACCTTTAACTGTTGACTTTTGTAGTAGGAAGAACAAATATTTTGGAAGTGTTACAGGTTTCCAATGTATTTCAAAATGTCCTCTTTTGTGTTCAAATAAAGAAATATGCTCCAACAAGTTTGTGAAAAGTGAAGGTTGAGTAAATAATGGCAGCATTGTCAGTATTGAGTGAACTTTATCTACTATATTGCATTAAAAATGTGACACATTTTTTAGGTATTCTAATGAAGTGTTTCTCAACCACGTTCCTGGAGGACCACCAACACTGCATGTTTTGGATTTCTTCTTTGTCACATCTTTTACAGGTCTTTCAGTCTCTGCTAATGAGCTGATGATCTGATTCAGGTGTGTTTGGTTAAGGAGAATGTGCAGAGATGGTGGTCCTCCAGGAACGTGGTTGAGAAGCACTGCCCTAATGAACTAATAAACAGATTAGTTTAGTGCATGAAGTATTACTGTTATTTCCTCCTCCAGAAACCTCACATGAAAATCTCCACGTTTTTGTCTTTATGCCTTGCCATCTTTCTGGCTCCTAGCTCTCCTGACACCACAATTTCATTCTTCTCAGTCACAACCCCAGCAAAGACATATCCAAGCGCTTCACCGTATCGTGGGGAGGTGATAAAAAGAGTCCGACCAGTGGTGGGAGCATAACAGAAGCTGCGCTCAGTGTAGCTTCCATAACGTGAGCGTATCCCTCCGCCCTCATTACCAATGCAGAGCAGCAGGTCCGTAGTCTCCATACCGTAGCGCAGTTTCAGTCGTCGCGGTGGAGCATCTGAATCCAAGCTCGCTGCTTCGATTGCCTCCTCCATTATCTGAAGACACTCAGCATCAGCTAGCAGTGCTGTGTTACGTTTCATTGTCCCTTTCAAGTAATCCGCACCCACAAGTGGAAGACGTACTTTCTTTAGTAGCTCTGGAAGGTGCCTGGCCCGGTTCTCTTCTTCTGACCCTACATTTCCGGGACAGTACTTCACCCAGCGCATCACCACATCCAAAATGCTCTCTTCTCGTGAAACATTGAGGTCGTCCGAGCTCAATAACGCCCCGAGCTGGTGTGCCTCCAACTCCAGCACTTCCTCGGCATAGCACACTTCAGTGAAATGCTGCCGCAGGTAGCGCTGAGCCTGGTCGGCCAACTCCTCTGCTCCTAGATCCCGGGCATAATAGTAGATTCCCAAGCAATTTGAAGTATCCATGTTGTCAATCATGTAGATCTGACAGCGACTAAACACATCGTCCATCTGTAGAAGAAAAGCCGCAACAGAGATGCCCTGCACATTGTCTGCGGTGAGCGGAAGATTGGAGCTGTACATGTATTCCAGCAGGAGAGCCAGGCTTGGGGCCGGCATGTCCCTTAACACCACCTGACGGTTGGAACATTCACGCAGGCCACAGGTGAACATTACGCGAAAGTAGGGGCTGAAGGCAGAAAGCACTGCACGGTGACATGGGAAGCTTACACCTTCAGCAACAAGAACCACGTCTGTTAACTGCTCGGCGTCCCGCATTCGGTTGAGCTGTTCCAACAGCGTTAAACCATGCTTGGCTCTCAGATCCATTTTGTTTCTGTGTCTAGATAGCTTAAAACTTAGCGAAGTGTTACACGTTGCCTAAATACATCCTGGAGGTCTTTAAAAAAGGGTCAAGGATATCTGAAGAAAGAAAAAACAAACAATCAGCTAATGCTTTACCATGCTAGTGCGTCATTTATTGAAAAGTATACAGAGCCTTATTGAAAGTTAATTTTGGATGCACCAGTCATTTTTATCTCCCCCTAAGGGTCAGTGCTAAACAGGTCAATGCTTTGACATATCAACAGAAAGACAGATATTGTTTTATCAGTCACAGTCTAGTCACATAGCATTATATTAGCACATGCATCAGTAAATCGTACCAGATCTCTGGCTTCCTGTGGTGTCTGCCTTCAGGCAACAGTTCGTCCATTACCTCGACACAAACAGACTGGCTGCTTCATGTCTGACAGTAAACACTGGGGGAGAGAGTGTGCTCTGTCAACTCAGCCTTCCATGGCCATTCCCGCTAAGCAACAGTGCTAATTATAGACCATGATTTGTCAAACTAGCAAAGGGGGAGACATGAAAACATATTTCATGTTTCTTGAACTCTCAATGTTACCAAACACTACAGTATGTGCAGAAAGTTTTGATTTTGATTTTGCACAGTGATTATAGTGATTTTGTTATACTTCTGTTTTGTTTTTTCCAGCTTGAAATCCAGGGCAGGCTGTCAGTACTGGCCAAGAGAGCTGGGTCAAATTTCACACCATCATGCTCTCTACATGATCTATGCCTTAGCATTTGTTGCTTAATGCAAGCTTGATCTTAATGGTTACTTTTGGTGCAGCAACAGCTATTGCTAATGCATTTAGTGTTAATATTAAATTTAATATTATTCATTCATTTAATCATTTTTTTTCGGCCTGTCCCTTTTTTAATCAAGGGTTGCCACAGCGGAATAAACCGCCAACTTATCCGGCATATGTTTTACGCAGCGGATGCCCTTGCAGCTGCAACCCATCACTGGGAAACATCCATAAACTCTTACATGCACACATACACTATGACCAATATAGTTTATTCAATTCACCTGTACCACATGTCTTTGGACTGTGGAGGAAACCGGAGCACCCGGAGGAAACCCACAAAACACCGGTGCGGTGGCACAATGGGTAGCGCTGTTGCCTCACAGCAAGAAGGTCGCTGGTTTGAGCCATGACTGGGTCAGTTTGCATGTTCTTCCCATGTTCGCATGGGTTTCCTCTTGGTGCTCCGGTTTCCCCCACAGTCCAAAGACATGTGCTGTAGGTGAATTGAATAAGCTAAATTGGCTGTAGTTTATGAGTGTGAATGAGAGTTTATGGATGTTTCCCAGTGTTGGGTTGCGGCTGGAAGGGCATCCCCTGCATAAAATATGTCCTGGAAAAGTTGTTGGTTCATTTCGCTGTGGCGACCCCTGATTAATAAAGGGACTAAGCAGAAAAGAAAATGAATGAATATAAATAAATAGGAACTTTTGTAAAATCATGGATAGGCTGAAAATGTATTATTAGCTGTTTAATTACTAATATATTAACTGCAGAAAAAACAAAATAGCTAAAAGCTTTCAAGCCATTTTCCAAACCCATTTATTTAAGCCCTTTTAAGGACGATTTTGGGTTTTCCAGGATGAAGGTAACAGGATGAACTAAGTAAAATATCTCTTCCTGTCGTCTCTGTCATCAGTTCATAATATACTGAATGTCATAATGGAACTTTCTACCGGAACAGAAAAAAGTTTCCATGCAGTTCACCCTAGAGTGCAAAAACTAACAACTAATGAACACAGGAGGAAAGTCTGAGTCAGCATAAGCACTCAAATAAGACAATAGTTGAAAAATAAAATCACTTTGTTACAAGAATCGTGTTTTATATAAGACAGAAACATTTACAGTTATTTTGTTAACTTGATTTGTTCATTTAACGTTTCTGTAAATGTATGTATTTATTAAAAATATTATAAGTTAGAACTTGCTCTTAAGTTAATCATTGCTAGAAAGCACAGCTTTAACCAGCCCCGTTTATCTCCCCTATTAAGTATCCCTCACAGGTTTAGAGGTATTTATAAGATCTCTAGCATTGCAGAAAGTCCTATGAATATTTTTCCAGACAATGAAGTGTGATTGTGTGGTTTGCATTTAAGTCTTAAAGATCATCTACAGAAGCTAAATAGCACAAAATAGAGAGAATGGATTCAAGACATGAAGGGTATCATGTGAAGAGAGAGGTTATAGATGAACAGAGGCTGAAAGAGCGATCTCAGAGAATGGACCCTTCGCAGATCAACCTTCCTATCTCCCATCGGCTGAAGACATCACTCAGGTAAGGTGATGCATCCATAAAAACTACAATGTGTGTGACATGATTTGGCAGCATTTTTAAACAGTTTCCCCATTTCATCTATTTCAGCTGTTCTGTACCCAAAATCAAACGAAGCATAGTTGGTTTCTTGCCTGTTTTGTCCTGGTTGCCCCGTTACTCCATCTGGGATTATGGTATGCCAGATCTCATCTCTGGCATCAGTGTTGGTATTATGCATCTTCCACAAGGTAAAACATGTTTTTTTATAATTTAAAAAACAGTATAATCTTTGAATAGGGTGTTTGAGGTATTTTTATGTTTTAGGAATGGCATATGCTTTGCTGGCCTCACTGCCTCCAGTATTTGGACTCTACACATCCCTCTATCCTTCATTAATTTATTTTATTTTTGGGACTTCCAGACACATCTCTGTAGGTAGGGGACATTAATAAAAATGATTACCTTTAGTGTTTTCTGCTTGGAATTTTTCTAACTTTTTAATCTGTTTTTTACCCTGTAATGTAAAAATGGACTTTCATATTCACTTTAAATGCATTTGTGTGTGTGTTTCAATGTACAGGCACATTTACTATCCTCAGTATTATGATTGGTAGTGTGACCGAGAGACTGGCCCCTGATGCAAATTTTCTTATTTACAATGGGACTAATGTGTCTGGGGAAGTGGATATTGCATCTAGAGATTTGTACAGAGTACAAGTTGCAGCTGCTGCCACTGTACTGGGAGGGCTCATTCAGGTGATGAAAAACAAACATACAAAATGTGCATATGCATATCTAAATCCATGTTTTTGATTAAACCATTTGAATCTATGTAATAAGCAGAACCTCATATTACATTTGGACACACATACAGTATATATAATTTTTTCATTAAAGAGTCAATATTATTGTTGGATCTAACTAGAGTCTTGTATCGTCACCCTTAGGTTGTATTAGGCTTGGTGCAGTTTGGATTTGTTGGCACATATCTCTCAGAGCCTCTGGTTAGAGGTTATACCACAGCTGCCTCTGCTCATGCCGTAGTGGCCCAGTTGAAGTACATTATTGGAGTCTCACCCAAGCGCTTCAATGGACCTCTGTCTATTGTCTATGTGAGTACAATCACAGAACATAACTGAAAGAAACATGTTAAAGTTAAGTTAAGCATTACTCTGTTGTTTTTCTGTGCAGACTCTAGCAGACTTATTCACACTCTTGCCAGAGACTCATCTCCCAACTCTGGTGGCCAGTGTTGTGTCCATCGTGGTTCTTATCACTGCCAAGGAGCTTAACAATGCACTTAAGAAAAAAATGATTATACCCATACCAGTGGAGCTCTGCACTGTATGTAACCAAGGAGAAAAAAATCAGTCCTACCAATAAGCTGTTTTAGTATTGCATGTATTTTATTAGAATTGTTAAATCCTTAACAGAGTATCTCTGTCTTTGGTTGTTTATCAGTACATCCTGTCCTTGAGGTCTTCTCTGTTTTATTAATCTGTTTAGTCAGCATTTTGACTCTCTGCATCATATCTTGTAATAACTAATGACAACTAGACTGGCTTATTATTCACTACACAAGGAATCATTAACATCATTTTACCCTTAGCACGTGAAATTCATAAAAGTTTGTGTATGCTTTTTTTTTTTGCAAGATTGTAGTGGCGACAGTTATATCGTTCTATACTCGGCTGAATGAGAGCTATAAGATATCAGTCGTTGGTGACATCCCAAGTGGGTGAGTTTTTCAAATCAGAAATATTTAGCATTCTTATTTAACAAGTAATTTTCATTATGAGTAGTATTTGAGCAAGCAAGCAATGCAATTTTATTTTTGAGATGACCCAGAACTAAACTCCTTCAGTGAATGAAAGAAAAAGTCAAGTTACTTTATGCATTACAGCATATTGTAAAAAAGAAACATGACCATTCAATATTAAGTCCATTCATTTCAGTGTTCATTCTGATGTGCTTTCTCAGACTTCAGCCTCCCAGCGTGCCAAATGTCAACATCTTCTCTGAAGTGGTGTTAGATGCTTTTGCTATGGCCATTGTGGGTTATGCAATTTCTATCTCTTTGGGCAAAACCTTCGCTCTAAAACATGGTTACAAGGTGGAAAGCAACCAGGTTTGTAAATCCCCCAAACACCATACAAACTGTATGAACACCAAAAAACTATATTACACAACACCGCTGATGTCTGTGTTTCTCACGCTGTGTTGCAGGAGTTGGTGGCTTTGGGTCTCAGCAATACAGTTGGAGGTTTTTTCCAGTGTTTTTCAGTTTGTTCTTCTATGTCTCGCAGTCTCATACAGGAGAGCACAGGAGGAAAGACACAGGCAAGATTAACATACTTCTACAGATTTTGCATGCTTCCATACAGCTACACCCAGCAGTACGTCTAATAGAAATCTAAAGGTAGACAGCTTGGCTAAAACAAGGCTAAACTTGGGCTGTCAGTGAAAATCTAATAGACATCTAATGTCAAACCGAGACTAGTCGTCAAATAGACAGATTAGACAGACTTTATATGTGTAGTCTTTCATTTCTGTTTATTTGATGACTAGTCTAGTTTTGGCCTATTTATAGACGTCTATTAGATTTTTACTGACAGCCCAAATTTAGCCTTGTTTTATACAACTATGTTTAGACATCTATTAGACATCTTTTAAAAACAAAAAAATGCTTGCTGAGCACATGTATTCATCACATTGTGTTATTTTAGATTGCAGGGGTAGTGTCTGGTGTTATAGTACTGGTGACCGTACTAAAGTTAGGCTCACTTTTTCAAGAGCTGCCCAAGGTATGTGTAAACAATCCTCTGTGAGTACTGTGCATCAGATTACCAACCTATTTGTACTTTATATAGATTCATTGTGCTAGTATGAACTATAAATAGAGCGTGACTAGAATGTCCATTCTTTGTATGTCTGTCTAGGCAGTTCTTTCCGCTATTGTATTTGTGAATCTGAAGGGAATGTTCAAGCAGTACTATGACATAGTCACATTGTGGCGTAGTAACAAGATTGATCTGGTAAGTTATAGCACATTCTTCAACAAAATTTACTTCTTTTCCCACTACAATTATTTACTAGTGCTTACAGAGGGTTATCTGAATGAAATTAGACTTTGGACTTTGAGGATCCTAAAATAGCAAAAATAAATCCCACAATAATTATAATTAGGGATGCACCGATATGGAAATTTTGGCTGATGGCAGAAATCATTGACTGTTTATATTCGAAAGGCAATAATATATGGGCCAATAAAAACAAATCTTGATATGAATTTTTCTGAGCCTTGTGAATAAAACAACACTCAAACTATATTTCAAAGCATTACCTGCAGACAAAGGAAACTCCAAGGACATATCTACTGTATATCTTAATTTAGCAAAAATGTTTATAAATTGATGAACCAGTGTAAGTAATTCATATTTTAATGGCTGATCATTTAAATTCTTATTGGGGTGATAATAATACCATTAAAAATGCATCAGCAGACACCAATTTGACTGCTGATATGTTGTGTATCACCAATGACAATAATAATAAAATCACATAGCAATGGGATAAAATGTTTATAGAAACCTTAGAAAACATACTGTTGGGATGCATAGTTCAGCATAGTTCACCACTAACATTAGAAAAAAATTAAATCTAGATTAAAGTTAACATTTAAAATTGTTGATCATTTCCCCTAAATTCTTGTTTGTAAGTGTGCTTGATCTGTGTTTTTGTGTGTTTGTAGTTGATATGGTTGGTGACGTTTGTGTCCACTGTGCTCTTTAATTTGGATATGGGTCTGGGAGCCTCTATGGGTTTCGCTCTGCTCACTGTTATTTTCAGGACTCAACGGTTGGAGTTTTTCCCTTCTCTTAATCTTTCAGCAGTGTTTCTCTCTCCTGTCATCTGCTTCATCATGTCTGACCTTCTCACATGACTTCTTTCTGTCTCACAGGCCCAGTTACTCACTGCTGGGACATCTGCCTGGCACTGAGCTCTATCTAGATATGGAGACACACAAAGAGGTGATGTTTTCAGTTGATATGTATTCATTTAGCAGATAGAACGGCACTGCAATGCTAGTATTCTTTATTCTTTGTCTATTTATTGCAGTTAGTTAACCACATTTCCATTGCAACTTCAGAAATATCAGGAAAGTTACACTGCAAACTAGCCTTCATCACTCCTATCTGACCTGTCTTTTTTGAGTGTATCTACCAAGCAGACCGTTCAAAAACATGCATTGTGCTTTGCAGGTGAGGGAGGTACCTGGTATCACCATATTTCGCTCTTCTGCCACCATGTACTTTGCTAATGCTGAACTTTATCTTGAGGCCCTTAAAAAAAAGGTACAATTATTTGTATGCAACCTGATGATAATAGATAATATAATATAAAATAAACATTTCTGAAAAAGAAAAAAAACAGTGGTTCTCAATCAGGGGCTCAGCAGTTATCAATAGTCATATCAATAGTCAATATTCATCATTCAAAAAGGGAAACCAACAGTATTACTGCTGATACAACAGTAAGAATAACAGTGATCGCTTACTTCCTTACAGACGGCTCATGCTTTAAAAATATAAAGGTATTTAAATGTATAGTTCACCCAAAAATGAAAATTTCCTTATCATTTATGCACTCAAGTGCTTCTATAAATTTCTTTGTTGTGTTGAACAAAAAACAAGATATACTGAAGAATGTTGGATGAAAGCAGCCATTGACATCCATTGTAGGAACAAGAAATACTATGGAAGTCCAGGGCTGTTTTTTCCATAACATACTTCAGTTCATTTGTGCTCAACAGAATAAACTCAAACAGGTTTGGAACACATGGAGGGTGAGTAAAGTATGGCAGAATTTCCATTTTTGGGTTAATTACCCCTTAAATATAATGTACATTTCACTTGTTATGCCAACTCCCAATGTTTTTGTTGAGTACACATTATGATAATATTATTCACCTTAAAGATTTCTGGAATGTGAGACTCATTCATTAATTTTCCTTCGGCTTAGTCCATTATTTATCAGGGGTCGCCACAGCGGAATGAACTGCCAACTATTCCGGCATATGTTTTACACAGCGGATGCCCTTCCACCTGCAACACAGTACTGGGAAACACCCATATACTCTCACCTTTACACACACACTCATACACTACAGCCAATTTAGTTCATCCAATTCACCTATAGCGCATGTCTTTGGACTGTGGGGGAAAACGGAGCACCCGGAGGAACATGGGGAGAACATGCAAACTCCACACAGAAGTGCCAGCTGGCCCAACCGGGACTCCAGCAACCAGTAACCTTTGTGTTGTGAGGCAACAGTGCTAACCAATAAGTCAATATATTATTTTTATTACTTCCACACAGATTTAATACATTTTTAAAACATAACTAGGACTAGGGTGACATTGAGTTTTGTTGTAAACAATCTGAGCTCTTTATAAATTTTGAGAACCACTGTCTTTAAAGATATATCATACCTATAATTTTTTCACTTATGCATATTAATTGCTGATGTTTACTCAAAGAGTGGCCTGGATATCGGGAAGATGCTCACTTACAAGCGCAGACAGGAGGCCAAGCAGAGACGCAGAGAGAGGAGAGCAGAGCGAAGAGCCCGAAGAGAAGCTAAGAGACAGGTAGATGATCTCATGAGCTAGTCCTAATCCTGTACTATAGATTTGCCATTTAAAGGCTTTTACTAATATACACAATTTAGCTGCCACTTAAGATACCAAAATTGATCCAAATTATAAGGAAGCATTACATGCTTAATTTTCAGCATAGGCAATCTCAGAATACATTTTGATAAGTGAAAACAAAATGCACACAAATTCTTCACAGTTTAGAAAAATATACTGTTAAAAAAACTAGAAAAAATAATTAGGAAAACAATAACAAGTGCATAAAGATAATGCTACAGAGCACAAGTTAGACACATTCATAGTTTAAATGAAGAAATTAAATTCTCCCATAAATAAACTTCCTCATGATCGCCATTCATTTTGGCTAACATTTTTTCATATGACACATTCTCAATCATAAATTCCATCCCTAATTTAAGTGTAGGGCATTGAATGTCTTTCCAAACCTCAGTATTATACATGCTGCTGTAGTTACACCAACAGTTATAAGGGAGAACTCATCATTCGTAATATGTGGAAACTTTAGTTTTATCACCTAAAAGACATATCCTGTGTGAAAGAGGAATATTAAACCCCAGGCATCCACCTAAATGATAGATTCCCAAAAAGGTTAAATCTTTGTACACTGCCATAAAGCATGGAAGTATGTGCCAATCTCTTGTTCACATTTCAAGCATTTATTATTGTCCAACCATCCCATTCTAAAAAGTCCAACTGGAGTTCCACTATAGAAAAGAATCCTATTCCAAGTATCTTTAGCTTTATCATTATTAATATCTCTTTTTGACAAATCAATCTTAAATTTTTTTTGTCATCAATTTTTGAACAAAATTTGTAAAACGTAGATACTTTTTGAAGATGTTTTAAGAGTTTGTAAATCTTTTCCAACATATTCCTGTTCTGTGCCATGGGGACCTGTAGGTGTATTTCCATCAAGATGTTAGAGCGGCTGACTGTAGTATTGGTAGCTTAGTAACCAACAGTAAAAAAGGTACACATAATGAAGACAGCTGATTAGTCAAGTGGGTGTAATATTCGCTACATCAGTTTTTTCAGCAAATAGTTTCAATCTCCACTCATTCACATTAACTGTTTGTTCGCACTAGTCCAAAATCTTTTTTGTACATTTTTTGCAGAATTTGGCATTTCCATCACTTGTTTCACATGCGATACTTTATAATGTGCATTAAAACTGGTTGATGGAAACCCAGACACTCTGTCATTAAGCTAATATCAGTTGTTTACAGTGCAGCAGGTTTATAGTCCCTTATAAAAGGAATTTCATGATGATTATAATTAAGCAGCAAGCAAGGCATCATGTCTGCGGTCAAACACTTGCAGCTTCCATAACATACCCTTAGTGAACTCCTAATAAATTGATCTACTTTAAATCTGAAAACTGTCATTTTATTCTTCACAGAAAAAAGCTTTCAGAGAAGCCTCTCAGCGATCCAAACACGCTGTATTTTCAGTGGAAGAGGAAGCAGGACAGTTGAGTGATATGAACGGAGACTTACGCCGAGAGGCAGAGATTGGCTGGAAAGAGCGGGAAAACAATACAGTGTTCGTAATACCTGAGACAGCACGGACATCTGATGGACAGCACACCTGGATGTACCTTAAAGGCACTGACCCGGACACCGCCACCCTAGGGTCAGTGTCTGATCTGCATGACGCCGACGTTACCACCATTGACTCTAGCAGTGAGGACACTTTAAGCCGAGACCTGGAGAGAGTCTCTCTGGGATCTCTGGGCAAGTGGACATGGGACATTCATTCCATCATCTTAGATTTGTCCACCGCCAACTTTATTGATACCGTGGCCATTAAGACATTGAGGAATGTAAGTGATGCGAAACTTTATTTTCTATGGAACAAAATGTGACAGTGTTGCAACTGAGTTTAAGTTAACGCTCTCATTATTACCTCTTATTGTAGATATTTCACGATTTTGGAGAGATTGATGTGCATATCTATATGGCAGGCTGTCAAGGTAAGTTTTTACAGTGCCCAAAATAAATGAAAATTCTCTTATCATTACTCACTCTTCACTTGTTCCAAACCCAGGGTGTCTGCGGGGTCTTAAAAAGTCTTAAATTACAAAAACTAAATTTTAGGCCTTAAAAAAGTCTTAAATTTATTGTAACATTGTCTTGTAGCTCTTAAATCATTTTAAACTGGTCTTCATTTTTCTGTCCATGTAAAGCTACCCAATCAGGCCAACAGGCATCCAATCACCAACAATACATCTCAATAAAACTTTTATGTATAACTCTCTTTACCAATATGGTTTAATTATCTTCCTTACGATAACGTGTTTAAAAGTACTCCATGTATTAATACAGTGGTTCTCAAACTTTTTAACCCGCGACCCCCATTGTAAGATCGTCAAGAACTTGCGACCCCCCACTACCAAAGCATATACAAACAATAAAAATAGCTTTTTTTAAGCTGTTCACAATATTTTAACTATATTTACTATAGATTACAGGGCTCGAAATTAACATTTTTGCTTGGTAACACTGGTGCTTCTAACTTTAAAAATGTAGGCGCACCAGCCAAAATTTAGTGGCTCCCACCAATTATCGCACTGTTACTACAAGTTTTATAAACAGATTTATTGCATTTGAAAATCAACACTAATCAAAACTAACAAGCAAAAAAATAAATATGCATGCGTGAGGAAAATGTCTCAATGAAATCCCGTTATCACAAGAAAAGACATTTTTATAACATTATTGAGTGACCAAAAGATACACGGACGGATATCCCAAAAGATATCCCACAGACTTTACAGTGAATGCTAGTTATTTTCATAGCAGACTTGAAGCCAATGGAGGTCTTTTATCCACTCTTCAATAAGTATAGCTGGTGGATTAACATTCAGCACATGATCAGTAATCAGATGTGCCAATATTTGTAGCTTTAGGTGTTTCTAAAACTAAATTTGTCAGTGTTGTTTTCATTCTCTCGTCTTCAGCGCTTTACATTTTCGCGGTTGTATCTCCTGTCATCTGAAGACAGGAGGCGTTGACTGAGTGATTGACAGCTGATTTTAACCAATCATTCGTGTTCAGTTCTTAGAGCAGTGGGCCAATAAGAAGAGCGCGAAGGCGGGGCAAGCGTTGAAGGCTTTGTTTACTGCGGCAAGTTGACATGACAACAGTTTTAAACTGTTCCTGAGCGCTGCGTTCCAAGTACAAAGATGCATTCTGCCTGAATGTGTCCTAAATACTTTATGAATTTATCAGTGATATCTTTTTAAAAATCTGAAAATATTAGCTTTCATTTTTAATACTGAAAAATATTTATTATAATCACTGAAAATTACACAATTTTTAAATAACTCTCGCGACCCCTTGAAATTATTCTGCGACCCCCGCAGGGGTCGCGACCCCCAGTTTGGGAACCACTGGATTAATAGACCATAAATGGTGAGGACACTGACCTAGACAAACTGTTGTACATTTAATTTATTGTAATTTTTAAAGCTTGTCAATCTTTTTTTTACAGAAAAGTTACTGTATGTTGAAAAGGGTTTGCTTGTTGGGCCTTTAGAAAATATCCTTAGCATTTAGCCCTGCATAAGTCTGAAATTTCATCATAATCGTCTTTAAAAGTCTTACATTTGACTTGGTGGAACCTGCAGAAACCCTGCAGACCTGTTTTTTTTTTCTTCTAAAAACATTCAAACAGTTCAATTCAAATGGGATGTTTCAAAATGAAAAAATTACAACCTAAAAAAAATTACTACCCAAAAATTGGGTTATTCTCTTTTTCAGTTATTTAGTTTGATTAGTTTCAGTTTTGACTTTGGTACTGACTAATCTAATGTAAAATTACAATAACAACAAAAAACTATCAATTTATAAGCGAGACAGGTGTTTTTCTCAGACATGGTTTCCTTATTTATGATGGAGACTCTACGCTGGACTTCAAGGATTAGCCTTTCTGTCTGATGTCAATCTGAACCGTGCATTGTTTTCACTCAAGAACTGGTGATGAAACAGCTGGAGCGTGGCGGCTTCTTCTCTGATGTCATCACTGAGGCCTGTGTCTTTGCTACTGTACATGATGCAGTTCTGTATTGTGTCAAGCATCACGGAGCTGCAACCATCAATGGCCATGAGAACGCTCTGGTAAGATCTGTAGGTGTTTACTAAGACCAATATTACACACATATATATATATATGGAATATGATCATATATATGACTTCAATCTTCTCATTTCAGGATATGAGTGGCACTCGGCTATGAGAGAAGATTTCTACTGCATGCTCATTTGCATTTTATTTTAGATGTACACGACAAAAACCTTTTCATAAGATATCAAACAGCATTTGACTCAGCTGTTGACTGTAACAATGCATCAGTGTTGGGGAAAAATTATATATACCTTACATCTATTTTAAATTTTAAAATGAAAAAGCAGAAATAACAACACACATACTTTCACATTAATAATGAAAAAAGAAATATAATACTTTTTACCCAACACTGCAAAGCATGTCTTACCTCTTGTTTTCCAGTATGTCATTCTCATTGAAATGTATTTAATATGTTTGTTTGTATCTTATTTCCTATCCACTTGTTAAGTCTGACATTACGCAACGCAGCTTCCGGGTCCACTGTACAGGGAGGCTCAACAAATGGTACTAATAAATGTTTACAAAGTGCTGCAATACTTTTGAAAATCATGATCATAAAATATATATGCGCCTAATATCAGATGGTCAGAGAGTGATGATAAATTATTACAATATTAGTGTCTGTAATGCAGCAAGTCTGACTGCTATTACTACTACTACTACTATTGACTGCTGTCCACCATGATTTTGTAAGAAATGTACTTTTATGAGTAATACAACCAAACAGTGGCTATTACTAAATGACCATTTTTTTTAATTCAAATCAGTGGACCTGAAAACCGTTTTCCATTCGTCACGACTTATCAAGAGGATGGACTATATGATTTATGAGTAAAATCAAGTCTGTGGTAAAGATACCTGATGTTTTTTTAACAGCTGTGCATATTCACAATGGACCCTTTTCACAAGCCTGATATGATGTGTTTAACAGTCATCATAATCTTAAATCCTTGAAAGTTTTTAATAAACGTATGAACATTTATATGCATTTATGTATGTATTATATCGTCTTTGCGTCAAATTACAAAAAAATGCAGCATGAATGGGACTGAGAGTAAATCTGATGTTTTCTCTCCTCTGGCTGCCGTCATCAGTCTCGCACATTTTTCTTTTTCTGAATATCTTGATAACACCATCAAGGAGTTTTTCTTTTCTTATTATTATTTTAGCAAATAGGATTGTAAAAAATTATTTGTTGCACTCTCCCATTCACTACGCTCTAAATTTACCCAATATGATGCCTTCTGCTACTGAGAAACCCAGAAATTTGAAAAGGGTCTATTCAAATATTCCTATCTAGTTATCAATTAGAAACATGTATATTAACACAAAAACAAGCACCACAGCGTTCACATTTTCAGTATGGTTGTGTGTAATTCACTATAGAGCAAAATTTTGATGTATTATTAAGTTATGCTTAACACAGGCTTTATTTTACTCAAATTGAAGCACCCTGTTATAAATGCAATGGAAACATTGGACACCAGCAGTGAATTAGTGTGTTCACACTTGTAGTTCAGTTCACATTTAATCCAGATTTGCTTTGTGTTTACACTGTCATATTAAGAGTAATCCTGATGATAAAAAAGCTTTTATGATGTATATACTGCAATGGAATTTGTCCATTTACACTTATTCAAATGAACCACACTATGAAAGCAATCACGTTTAAATAAGAATATAAACTTTTCAAATGTGAACACACTCTTTCAGGTCTTGACAACATCCCTGGATCCCTTTTATGTTGATTATTGGACACTTAATTTCAAATCCAGCTGGAGGATACCTTTTTATGTCAATTTGTATGCACAGTGAATCAGAAATTTTTACTTTTGAAAAACAAAATGTAGAATAACAAATGCTTTTATGACTTTAAAATGTTTTTAATAACAAAACCTGGTCTTTACAGTTTATTTTAATCATTTATTCAACAAAGTGATTCTGTGCATTTTAAGGGCAACAAATGTGATTCAGTTCCAACATATAAATAAAAGAATTAAACTTCAGATAGTCTTTGGATGCATCACAAATAACTGAAAAATAATCATTACATAACAATATATTACAAAATAAATAATTAAAATCCAAAATAATCTTACAAGATTGTGCAAGTTCTACATGCTTCAAGAATATCTGAGAGGAAACAAGTGTAAGAAACATCCTGGCAGAGATGGAGGCTGACTAGGTTAAACAATCTTTATATTACAACTAGTGAATGCTGAATTCCCCTGCAGATAACGTTCCTCAAGTGTTTGCTGATTCAAATGTCAGAGTATTTTTAACACTCTCCGGCCATGTGCTGTACATTTGAAATCCTCCAGCAGTTATTTTAGCACTGAAAGAAAGCTGATTTAGGAGGCCGCCAGAGTAAAAAAAATCCTACCCATGCCATCGCCATCTATTGCTTCAAATTACTATCACTGCATTAATGATTAGCTGCGATGTGTACGGCCTTTGGAAGGTACAGTAGAGTGTCAATCGGTATGTAAACAAAGTTGTCCAATATGGCTGCATTCCCATGAAAAAATAAATAACACCTTCAAATATCTACATTAGGAACAGTAGCATTGTCTTTCACATTTGCATAAAGCTCGGGCTGCTTATCCCTGAATCCAACCCAACCCCGGAGGCTGAGTAAAGCTTTCAATTCTGAATACAAGGAAATGTTGCTAGGGCTACATTTCTATACTGTGCATTTGTGTGTGTGTGTGTGTGTGTGTGTGTGTGTGTGTGTGTGTGTGTGTGTGTGTGTGTATGCCAGGAAGAGCAAACCAGGATCAATGTGTTTTTGGTGGTTTGAGGTCAGTGCTTTAGGGTGTGTGTGTGTGTGTGTGTGTGTGTGAACTGGTTTTGGTGGTTTACAAGGACAAAAATATGTATAATGACATGGGAATTTGACCTAGTTGTACCCTATTAAGGTGGTTTATGAGGACATACCTTGTGTCCTCATAATTTAAAATGCTTTGAAATCATACTCAAGTCTTTTGACATTCAAAACTTGCCACATGCTTCCTGTGAGGGAAGGATTTAGTTGCCATATAATAAGCATTTTTTACAGTATAAAATATATACCTAAAAAGTGTCCTTGTAAACCATCAATACCAGCATGTGTGTAGTGATTTTCTGCTGGAATTAAACTGTGTCTGGATGTGAAGGAGAAAGTGGATGACTATATATACTGTAGTAGATCATAACACGGTAGTGAATGTGTATATATGTGCACTGCCGTACCTGGATTTGTGTGTGTGTGTGTGTGTGTTTCTGTTTACAGGTCTTGGTGAGCTTCTATGTGCTGGTCTAAGTTCGGTTGTTCTTGCTCTTGGGACTCTTGTTGAGAAACGAGCAGTTGGTAGCGTGCCTGCCGCTGGTAGTCTGGATCCACATTGATCCAATTATTGGCAACCCACTTAGTCCCCCGTGTCACCACACAGCCACCATGAAGAGAATACTCATCCTGTTCACCCACCCAACCTACAGAGGGCAGCAACGCACAATAATTACAGCCCATCAACAACTGTCCAGATAAGTTTTTTCATTTTTTTTAGTTTAAAGAGCAGCGTAACTTTTTTCAAATAAAATACAGATATATAAATTGTACATATGAAATAATTAAATACATTACAGAGTTCACAATTTTTTAAAAGTGTGTAGGGCTTTCTTGTTTAGAGTCTTTGATATTGGTAATATACAAGCATATTTCAGCCAACCGATACCTTAAAATTAGGTTTCTTATTAATAAATGTGCATTTATGAATATAAAATTTTGTTAACAATATGAATAAATTGTAAAAAAATGACAAGGTGGCTCAGTGGTTAGCACTATCGCCTCACAGCAAGAAGGTCACTGGTTCCAGTCCCTGCTGGCCAGTTGGCATATCTGTGTGGAGTTTGCATATTCTCCCCATGTTCACATGGGTTTCCTCCGGGTGCTCCGGTTTCCCCACACAGTCTGAACACATGCGCTATAGGTGAATTGAAACAATTGAATAAATTGGGTACTGGGTGGCAACTGGAAGGGCATCCACTGTGTAAAACCTATGCTGGATAAGTTGGCGGTTCAATCCGCTGTGGTGACACCTGATGAATAAAGGGACTAGGCCAAAGGAAAATGAGTGAATGAATAAGTAAATTAATTAAATAAATGTGTCCAGATAAGTGAATAGTAGGATCCAAAAGTGTGGGACAACATAAAACATAATTTTAATAAATTTGTGATCAGTGTAACACAATAAGATTTTTCGATCTATCTATCTTTTATAAAATCATGTCATAAACATGTCAAAAAAGAAAATCAATTTGATGTCTTGACTACATTGATACCAAATTGACATCAATTTGACATCGATCATTGGCGTCATAAATTTAATACAGGAGACATTGTTTTTTACCCCAATGTTTCAGTTTGCATGCATTGAACAAAATTATGAACAATCCAGGGAAAATTTGTAATGAAGTTGATGAATAAAACTTTTCTTATACATTTTTTAATGTTGTTTTGTCTTTAAGGTGCCTGCTGGGTAATTTCAGTATTTATAAATAAAAAATGTATCCATTAATATAATTTATGGTACTTTAGCTAACATGAACTAGCCCTGACTGGATGTATTTTTGCATGTAAACACATGGTTGACAAATACTGTAACAAATTAATAGTTAATTGTTAATTAATGTAAAGTATTACAACAAACTGTATCTATTTATTTTTCTATTTAAGTTTCTGTGTGGAGTTTGCACGTTCTCCCCATGTTGGCATGGGTTTCCTAATTCCCCCACAAGTCCAAAGACATGTGATATAGGTGAATTGGGTAAGCTAAAATTGTCAATAGTGTGTGAATGTGAATGAGTGTGTATGGATGTTTCCCAGTGATGGAAGCTGGAAGGGCAGCCGCTGTGTAAAACATATGCTGGATAAGTTGCCGTTTCATTCCGCTGTGGTGGACCCCAGATAAATAAAGGGACTAAGCCGAAAAGAAAATGAATGAATGAATGAATGCCCTTCCAACCACAACTACCGCAGCACTGGGAAACACCCATACACTCTCCCATTTACACACACACTCATACACTACAGCCAATTTACTTCATCCAATTCACTTATAAAGGATGTCTTTGGACTGTGGGGGAAACCGGAACACCCAGAGGAAACCCACTCCAACATGGGGAGAACTCAACAAAGGCATGCCAGATGTGACTTGAACCAGCGAACTTCTTGCTGTGAGGCGACAGTGCTAACCACCGAGCCACCGTCCTGCCCAGTATATGAATGACTGCTGCAATTATTACTTTACAATTAATTATGCTTAATTTTGAATTATTCTAAAAGGTCAGAATAATACACTACAAAACAACAACTATAACAACATTTCATTACCTCTACCATCGGAGAGATAGTTGTACCAGAACACTGCTGTCCCCTTCACAGGCTTCACTCTCAGGTTGCCTTTATCACAATGTTTTCTGGTGTCCAATAGATCCACATCATTCTGTATCAGAGACTGGGCATCACACACAAACACATGCATCTCATTATGTGCTTCAATTCAACACAACTCTTGCTATTGACTCACAAACACATGCAAAGACATTTTATTGATAAAACACACCGCTTCTTCATAAGTTCTGTTGTCTGCAACTGGAAAGGTGGTCTCGCCTCCTTCCTGAACATTATTAAGGTAAAACAGAACTGTGATGTACCTGTAAAAAACACAAATGTTATGAACTTTAGAAAAAGGAAATGTACTGTTGCTTTGAGATTGAAAATTGCATGTTCAAAAAATAAATAAAAAACACCAATTGAACATCACATTGTCTAAGTTTGCATGCATGCACTATTGTTTTATTAGTATTTTACCAGTTTAAGCTCAAATCAAGGTTTTTGAACAGTTCATGTGGAAAACTAACCAAACTCTCATGACATAAAATATGCAAATGCTATTTAAAGGGATAGTTCACCCAAAAATGAAAATTTACTCATATAATTTATTTATTTTTATTTATTTTAATACTTTTCCCTAAATGAGTATATATAATTTAAACTTTTGGATGACGTCAGACTGTCTTTCTGCAGGTTTAGAATTTGACTGTGCTGGTAAAAATGGATTAATCGAGTTGACAAAATTTGGGCAGGTTTGGGATCAGTTGGGATGTTTTGTTAAATATTTAACAAAAACCAAATGTGTGTACCTAAAGTGTGTTTTTAGTTTTTAGGCATTTTTTGTGAATTTGGGAGGGTTTTGGACAGTTTGGGCTGGAAACATTCGAGTGTATCTGTCAACACTGATCGGCATTTTCTCACTGTAATGTTGTGGTGTGTTCAACCCAGGCTCATTATGATTACGTACCTCTACCTTCTATATATTTCTGAAAAGCGCCAAATACGCCCCAGGAGCTACATTTTTTACAGTTCTTGTTTTCGCGAATCCACCAGAGGCCGCTGTGTACACTTTTTCAGATCTCAAAATTCTCTTGTGAGTGCCATTTGTGCATGGTGTTCTCACGTAAATCCACCAGAGGCCGATGTCGACTGACTGACTTACTGACTAACCAACCAACCAATCCACCACCCTTCCCCTTTCCTAAACCCAACCAATAGTGTTTAAGAAAAGCCCCCTGATTTTTACCACGTTTTCAGATTTTATCACTTTCTTACCCTGTAATTTCCTTTTTTTATTTTTTAGCTTTTGTTTTTGTCTTACCTGCTTTCTGGAACCGTTCTTCACCAGACTCGAACCTCGTTGTCGCGGTCAACTACGCTCTTTGTCATGGTCAACTCCGCTCTTTTAACTCTGGTCAGCTGGTAAGTGAGACACGGAACGGCATCATACCGCCCTGTAGCGTTCGTTTTAAAGATGAAATGCAGCATACGTAGCTCTGGCTACATAATTCGCGATCTCCAGAAATGTATTACGTTTCAGAATGAGCCTATGTTGGGTGTGTTTGTATGAGATGCTCCCGGTTTCATGTGGTTTAAGTGAACTGAATAAACAAAATTGGCCATAGTGTGTGTGAATAAGGAAGTCAACTTTATTATTTAAGTTTACTAAACCATGGCTGCGTCCTAAACTGCACACTTCCATACTATACAGTACGCTAAAATCAGTATGCGAGCCGAGTAGTATGTCCGAATTCATAGAATTCGAAAATCAGTAAGCGAGAAGTACCTGGATGACTTACTACTTCCAGCGAGATTCTGAAGTACGCATCCCATGCACGCTGTGCTATCCCATGATGCCCCGCGAGGAAAATTCATGAATGGGAGTGAAGCGACGCAACTGACGCAGGTAGGTCATGTGACCATGACAAAATGGCGGATGTAGTATGTCCGATTTCCATTCATACTTCTTACATTCATATATTCAACGGCTGAGTAGTACATTTAAATTGAAATGCAGCATCTACTGAGTAGTAGGCGGTTTCGGACGCAGCCCATGTCCTTCATACTTGAATTATAATGTCCTATCAACATCATTCTTTATTACAACATCTTATCTAAGTTTACTAAACTTAGACCACATCCATTACACTTACATTGTCAAGTCCTGTCAACTTTAACCTGAGTTAAAACAACTTCACTATTTAAGTGAAGTTAACCTAAAATGTTAAGGCAGCACAAACACTTACTTTTTAAGTTGAAATAACAACAAAAAATTTACAGTGTGGTTTTAAACCTTTAAGATTTTCTTTTGAAAACAAAAAAAGATATTTTAAAAAATGTTGGTCGCTTTTTTACTCACAGATTTAAGAAATGACAGAATTGACATTTTCGGGTGACCTATCCCTTTAAGATAGTATTGTAGATTATAGTAAAATCTCTGAATTTCTTCAGGATTTTAAATATAATTTGTGACATTATTTAATAATACTCTTAATCTCTGGCTTACCTGCAGGACGTCTGGAATGGAGAGGTGGTATTGGCAGCGAGGCGAGTGTGTGTGCAGGCTGTTTCAGGATACACAGGCCCGCTGTCATGATGAGCGTGGTAATGACCGCCCTGCTCGTAGCGGACCACCTGTAATGGCTCACTTAACTCCACCAGAGAGGATGGCAGTCGAGTTAAAAGAGTGACTCTTGATAGACAGAAAGACACAGCAATATTAAAAAACAAAGAAGAAAAGTGTGGCATGAAGAAAGCATATATAAGAGAGCGGATAAACCTTTTGCGGAGATCTTGAAGAACCTGATGTGCTCCCTGACCCTGATAGAGCCAGGTATGTCTGCTGTTTCTCACCAGCTGACTCCTCTCGACTCCGCGCTGGAGCAGAAAACGCTGAAAAGCATCACTTCTCAGACGCCCAAACTCCTCTAAACTCAAGAGACCTGCAGAAGCATGCATAAAGAGGTACACATATATACACACATGAATCTGGACACTCTTATATCTTCCACAGTTATAATGTGAAGTTTAAATAGTATCTCCAGCTTAGGCTGTTACCATTTCCATCCAGATCAGCTTTCAGGCCGTCGTAGATTTCCTTAAGATTCTCAGAAGTTAACCAGATTCCATCTCTTACTCGAGAGTGTGTCAATATCTGCAGCAGAAAATATGATGATCAAGTTACAGATTACACGTAACATATGTAAACAAACATACATGTGACATTTTAAAGCATTATATTTCTTAGCATTGGGATAGAAATGACTCCAAATAACTATTTTTTTTTCTTAGTTCTATTAGAAGATATTTTGAAGAAAGCTGAAAACCTGTAACCATTGACATCCATAGTAGGAAGGAAGAACAAATACTATGGAAGTAAATGGTTACAGGTGTCCAGCTTTCTTCAAAACATCTTTTGTGTTCGACAGACGAAAGGAAGTCAAATGTGTTTATGACAAGTGTAGAGTCAGTAAATGATGACAGAATTGTCATATTTGAGTGATCTATTGCCTTTAATCGCAAGGCTCAGTAGTAACTGGCAATTGCTGATAGACCTCATGAGGTTGAAGCTGGCCATCCTGGTTGAGGTCAAGAAAATTGAAGATTTCCTCAGGACTGAGGTTGAGCTGCTGATTGAGTTCTTCTTGACCTTCGGGGACCATGACTTGACTCTCCATCAAGCCCTTCAGCTGAGCCAAACGCAAAACTACACCACACTCCTCCTCCGACAGGAAGTCAGGGATCTCTGCAGAGACGCACAAACAAGCAGCCACAATGAGGCTTCTCATCAATGAATGAATCAACAAAACACTAAGCAGACTGAGACTAACCTTTTTATGTCAAAAGATCACCCCAAAAAAATAACTGGAGGTGATATATCTCAATCATGCTTTTTCATTTATCTTTGGGTATTGTGTCATTGGGGAATTATTAAAGAAGCCCCTATTATGGGTCTTTGAAAATGCCCTTAAATGCAGTGTGTAACAGCTCTAGGTGAAGTGAAATATCCAGCTAAGGCTTAAATCTGAACGTGTGGCCTGTTTAAAACTATTGATTCATCAATAAAAGAGTCGACTCATATTGGTTCGAATGAATTTCCGCAGTAACGAGTCTTTAGCCGTGCTGCCATGATGTAGATACGGAACTCAAGCTTAACCCATTTTTTGCACCCAGAGCCGGGAAAATTGAAACCCCTGGCCCCGCCCACAAACTCTGTAGCAGATCCCGGTTGAATCATGTGGCTAAGACTCTGTGCTCTGAAGTGTGAGGGAAAGTTAGTGTTATTTTCTCTACCCAAAGATGAGGCTGTGAAGATTCAGTGGTTGAGGTTTATTTTTGCAAAAATACCTCAGCATTATAGCCCCAGCCTTGTGCTGTGTTCCTGTCATTTTTCTGACGAGTGCTTCAGCAATCTACATGCTTACAATAGGGGATTCGTCAGCCGTTTGTTAAAGGAAGGATCAGAAGAGACTATTGATATATGGGACTTTGTCAGAGCTTGACAGGAACTTTACAGTACACAGTTCATGGATCAGTTTCTTTCTCCATTTCACAAGTGTATGTAACTTAAGCGCGATTAAAATGGTTGCATCTTTGTTTTCTCTAGCTTGCAAATGATGTATTTAATTGTGTTTTGTTACTTGTAACCGCTTGTACTGTATCTGGTTAACTCTTAATATTCTCATATCACTTCTAAAGCCACATTAAAAACGTGACGGGTGCCGCTTTCTTTACGGATTTAAATGCGTTTGTGAGCTCACGATCCACTGCCGTTTGTCGTATCTATGGCCACCGTCAGCTGTTCCTGCATACATGTGGCGGTCAAGTTCCAAAGTAGTTCAGCTTTTGCCACTGTGTGGATTAATACTGAATGTGTATCATGGTTAAGAATAGAGCAATATGCTGCTGTTTAATTGCATTGCTTTAATGCACTCCTGTGTTGGGCTCACACATACACTCTGCACTCTGACTACTTGTTGATAAGCCATGCTGAGCATTTCTCTCTGTCTCACGCTAAACACAGTTAACCAATCACAACAGACTGGGTCATTGGACCAATCAGCGCAGACTAGCATCGTGCTAAGGAGGGGTTTGAGAACAAATTAATCACTGAACGAATCATATGGGAGTCGTTGGGATAATTAGGTAAAAATAAATACATATTATTAGACAATGAGAGTGTTTTTTGACCTTTCATGCATATCAGCCTGTTGTCGGAGACCCCAAACGAAAAAATATGACCTTTTTTAATGCATAATAGGGGCTCTTTAATGAAAATTCTGGCTCCCAGAACCTTCACTGTTGGTTAGGCAGGAAAGTTTTCGTTATGTAAATAAAAGTCCCTCTATGTTAGTGTTGGGTAAAGTTGCTTTTAAAAGTAATAAAGTACAATCTTAAAATATCTTAACACTTGTTTGCTGTTGGGGATGTTTTCATCTACTCTGGTGTTAATTTGAACCTTAGTTTGGCCACATCTTTCTCAGTGTTTCAGCAAGTGGAATGATTTTTTGTGACAAATCTTATTTTGGGCGAAGCAGTGGCGCAGTAGGTGGTGCTGTCGCCACACAGCAAGAAGGTCGCTGGTTCGAGCCTCGGCTGGGTCAGTTGGCGTTTCTGTGTGTAGTTTGCATGTTCTCCCTGTGTTCAAGTGGGTTTCCTCCGGGTGCTCCGGTTTCCCCCACAAGTCCAAAGACATGCGTTACAGGTGAATTGGGTATACTAAATTGTCCATAGTGTATGAGTGTAAATGGATGTTTCCCAGTGATGGGTTGCAGCTGGAAGGGCATCCGCAGAGTAAAAACGTGCTGGATAGGTTGACGATTCATTCCTCTGTGGCGACACCCGGTTTAATAAAGGGACTAAGCCGAAAAGAAAATGAATGAACTTATTTAGACACATATTTTGGGAAAATGTTTTCAAATTTTTCAAAAAAAAATCAACAATACAAACATAAAGGGGCAAAACAGCCACAAACACAATGAAAGGGTAGTACATTTGAACAGTACACAATTGTTAAAATCCTAAATGTGTTAATTATTTTTAAAGGACAGTAATAAGAAAGTATGTGTTGTTATTTTTGTGTCTTTTTGGCACAAAGATATGCTCAAGATTGTAAAATATTACTTTTTTACCCAACACAACCAAATAGAAACCAGCAGAAACCAAATAGGGATTTTAGGGGAAAGCTCTGTGTTTGCTGGGATGGAATGAAAATCAAACAAGTTTTGGTGAACTGTTTAGGAATTCATCTTTACCAAACAGCAGAGGCTTTAGACTGAGGGTCTTCATCTCGTGGACTTTGCCTGACACCAGTGACACTTTTTGGACATGGCCCACCTAAAAATGAAGAAATACTTTGGAAGATCAACGACTATGACAATACTCAGAGCTCCAATCATCTAACACTCTTTACCCGTATTCCTTCGATGCGGGGAAGAAACATATTTCGAGGGAAGCCCGAGTCGGCAGTGGCCTGCGCGTCTGACGCTCCGGTAACTTTATGACTGCTGCTGTCACTGCTTGTGAAATCCCGGTTTGCGGAGATCGCGTTAGAGCCGTTGTTATAATGAACATACAGCAGGAGTGCAATGACATTTATGATGTAAACGTGGAAGAAAACCATCACCACCATGAAGTAAGAGCGAGAGCAGACGCTGGTCTTCTGCAGTGAGACGCGCTGACGGGGCAGAGCTCGAGGTGGCGGAGAGGATGACGATGATGGTGGTGCTGATGCTGATGGGCTGTCATCCTCCTCAATGGTGTCCTGGGGTTCCATCATTTTTCCAGACAACACCTTTAGTGATCTGTTTAGGATACTAGTTAAGCTTCTTTCATACAAGCTGGTATTTAACCGATACACAAATACGCGTTACACCCAGATGTTTTACTGCCTGGCTAATCTACTAGAGGGCTACATTTGTAACAAGATGATTTACAACACGAATAAAAAAAGAGTCAACAAAACTAGCTGCTTTAATATATGGATAAGTTATTTTAAGACTTTCGTTCGTATAAACGTACGTACCTCCGGCTTGCGGTAGCATGACAGTGTGTGGCTCACTCAGCACTTTCAGTTGTCACTCTCTTGTTTACATCGAGACGCGTGATTATAGCAACTGCGCAGCTTCTGCTATCATACGAGCAGTTGTGTCGAAACACCATTTTGAAATTCACTCTCTTTAAAATCCCTGTTAGGATGATTTTGTAATGTCCGCTTATAATAATTAGATTTTATTTGTCAGTCTTCTTGGTTATACTCCTCGAAGTGACTGGACTTTCGAGGGACGCCATTCCCCTGACAACTGCATCTCCGACGCACTGCCCCTGCGCCCGTGACGTCCGACTCGCCAATGAGCCGTTCTTTAGAATCGAATCTTTTTAAGGAGTCGATTGAAAAGTTTCACAATTTTTTTTTGAATGAACGGTTGTTTAACAGAACCCAGAGAATCCTATTTAAAGGCAAACTTAGTCAAAATGACTGATATCTTATATGATCTATATTATATATTACTATTAATAATTATTAATATATTCATATGAAATGGAAATATCAATATTATCTAATGAATCGACATGTTTTTGAATATTCATACTCAAATTAAGCTGTTTGTGTTTATTTTTGTTGTTAATAAAATTAATCTTGAAAAACCAATTACTCATTGAATTAGGACGTACGAAAAAAAGCCGAATCAGTTTTTGAACCGGTTCTTTGAAATTGAATTGTTCAAATCAATTGTTCGAATCTGATCTTCCAATAGCGCAACTGACAGACTTATAAGAAAGCATTAGCGACCTCTGGTGGTCCGATATATCGTATATGGAGGAAAGATTGAATAAAGCGAATATTTACTAAAAATAACTTTGGAAGACGTATTTCTTTACTAATATTTATTACAGCGTTTTAAAGTCTCTCTAAGAGTTGGTGGTTTTGGGATAATGCTTGTCATTTCCTGGATGCTAATATGGATTTCAGGTAAGTAGATGGCTAGGTCTGTCAGAAACAGCCTTGTGATTAATTTACCACATTTTATGCTGTTATGCTAAACTGTCTCACAAAATGGCTTCTTATGTTTGGACACATCATGTACACACTATTGACAGAAATGTACCAAAATATTCAGTACACAAACACCTCAGGTCATTTACTTTTTATTAGTTACTTCTTGTGGACATTTGACAAGGAGTTCATATTATACGAGTTCTTGTTTCTTTGCCCAGTTTCCTTCTCAGAGAGTTTACTCCTCAGCCTCTTTACCCTGCAAATAAATACAAAAGATTACTAAATTGAGAACAAAACTGTGAAGAACAAAACTATTTATCAATGCCTCATTTAATTTTGTATACAATATTTGTGCACAAATAATAGAACTAATAAAATTGTGATATTTACCTTTCCAAATTCACGGCTTTTAGCTCTGAGCTTGTTGACCTGGGACTCAGCGATGTCAGCTCTCTCCTGAGCCTCCTCTAGCTCATGCTGCACCTTCCTGAACCTGGTCAGGTGAGTATTGGCTTGTTCCTCCTGTCAGTGAAATCATTTTTGTTTAGGTTGATCAAATTAGAATAATGTTGCACAACACTCATCAAAGTCCAAAATAACTCACCGCATCTTCACTCTGTCTCTTGTAGGCCTTGACTTTCAGTTGAAGTTTGTCCACAAGGTCTTGCAGTCTAATAATATTCTTCTTATCTTCCTCAGTCTGTCAGAAAACATTTTGAATGTTGACCATTTTGATTTGACCATTTACAATACCTACATAGGCATATTTGTGTGATTATTACCTGATAAGTCAGTTCCTTCACTCTTCTTTCATATTTGCGGACTCCTTTCACAGCATCAGCACCGCGTCTCTGTTCAGCTTCGACTTCACTCTCCAGCTCACGAACCTGACGCACAGGTTTAACTGAGGTCATTCCTGATTTATGGTAAAGTAAATTAATGAACAGTGTGTGCAGTCACATACTCTGGCCTCCAGTTTCTGGAGCTGCTTCTTTCCACCCTTCATGGCCAGACTCTCAGCCTCATCTAGACGGTGCTGCAGGTCTTTGACTGTAACCTCCAGATTCTTCTTCATCCTCTCAAGATGAGCGCTTGTGTCCTGCTCCTTCTTCAGCTCCTCTGCCATCATGGCAGCCTGGTATATTTTTTTAACCCAGTTTTTAGTTTACATGGAACATCTTGAAAACTTTGCTAATTTATCCATGAACAGATTTACTTACATCAGTTATAGCTTTCTTTGCCTTCTCTTCAGCATTTCGAGCTTCCTGGACCACGTCCTCCATCTCACCTTGAATCTGAACAAGATCTGCTTCCAGCTTTTTCTTGGTGTTTATAAGACTGGTATTCTGAGGAAATTGAGATCAAGTTATAAGTAATGTTGTTTAACAGTTATTCTTTAAAACATTCTTTAAAATAAATCATTCTTCTTACTTGGGAGTGTAAGAGAGTCACTCGCTCACTGGCATCCACCAGTTCCTGCTCAGCCACTTTGCGGCCTCTTTCGGTCTGCTCTAGAGCAACTCTCAGCTCCTCGATCTCTGCCTGCATCAGGTTATTCCTGCGTTCAACCATTGCAACTTGTTCTTTCATGTCCTCTTGAGCCCTCAGAGCTTCATCAAGATGGAGTTGAGCATCCTGAAGCAATCAAGTTTCAATTAGATCGTTTGATCTAGGTAATCAAATCAAGATATACTGCTAAATACTACTCTAAAAGAACAAACCTTGAGTTGCCCTTGGACGTTCCTGAGCTGCTTCTGAGCTTCAGCTGCCTGCCGATTTGCATGGCTCAGCTGAATCTCCATCTCGTTCAGGTCTCCTTCCATCTTCTTTTTGATTCTCAGAGCATCGTTTCTGCTTCTGACTTCGGCATCCAGAGTGCTCTGCATGGAATCGATGATTCTCTGGCTGTTTCGCTTAATCTGTTCAATCTCCTCATCCTTCTCCGCCAATTTCCGATCAATCTCTCCTTTCACTTGGTTCAGTTCAAGCTGAACACGAAGAATCTTGGATTCCTCATGCTCTAAGGTTGCCTGAAAAATAGGATGGTTTGTAGTGTATTGTTTGCTGGAAGTTCAGTGGTGATATTGGGAATTTAAAAAATCTTTAGGCCCTAGATGTTACCTCAGCTTCTTCAAGAGCAGCCTGGATTTCAGATTTTTCAATTTCCGCAGTTTTCTTTCCTTTTTCCAGCTCATGGATGGTCTTTCCAGTCTCGCCAAGCTGTTCGGTTAAATCTGTGATTTCCTCTGTATACACAAAAAATCACCAACAATTGGTTAAAATGTACTATTTATATCTAAAAAGCAAAAAACATATAGTTCTGCAGTAAACTGTACATACGCTGAAGGTTCTTGTTCTCTCTCTTAAGAGTTTCTAGATGATCCAAAGTCTCCTCATAAGAATTTTTCATTTTGAAAAGTTCCGTGCTAAGAGAGCGAGCCTCCTTCTGGGCTCCTTCCAGCTCTGCTTGGGTCTCCTCATACTTCTGCTTCCATTCTGCCAAGACCTTTATGAAAGTGAACAATAAACCTATGGTGAGGTGCATCACAAAAATATCATGTGCAACTGAAGTTATGTACAAAAACATGGTCGCTTTACTTTATCAAAGTTCCTTTGTTTCTTGTCAAGGTTGGCAGCCAAAGCATTAGCTCTCTCAACGTCAATCATGAGATCTTCTACTTCATTTTGCAGTCGCTGCTTAGTCTTTTCCAAAGAGGCACATTTGGCATTCACAGCCTCAATGGACTCCTCTGCATCCTGCAAACGCTGAGCAAGCTTTTTCCTGAGTAAGCAATAATGAAATATTAGTCATTGCTTTTACTTCATTTCTTGTTTGAAGACTTATAACATGGCTGATTTCATTTACTTGCTTCCTCGAGTTCTTCAGTACGCTGAATAGCATCGGTCTCATATTTGGTTCTCCATTGAGCTACTTCACTGTTGGCCTTTGACATGCTACGCTGAAGTTCAGCTTTTGCCTCCTGTTCCTCCTCGTACTGCTCTCTGAGCAGATCACAGTCATGTCGTGATGATTGGACAGCATGTGCCAGGGCATTTTTGGCCTTAAAGATACAAGTATCTAGAGTTATTCAATAGATTAGTTCATGAACTCGTTCTATAAAATGGTTAATTTCTCACCTTAACTTCTTCCTCAATTTGCCTCTTCAGCTCCTCAATCTGTTGAGTGTAAGCCTGTTTGCTTCGAGTCAGCTGAGAAACTAAAGACTCTTTTTCCTCTAGTTGACGACCCATTTCACCTATTGTGAATTTGATGATTTAGTATTGTATATGCTGTTTATGAAGAATGTAATTTTTTATATCGTACCCATAAACCAGGGGTTTCCAAACTTGGTCCTGGAGTGCCGGTGTCCTGCAGAGTTTAGCACCAATTGCTTCAACACGCTTACCTGGAAGTTTTCACAAAGACTAGTAAGAGCTTGATTAGCTGGTTCAGGTGTGTCTACTTGGAATTGGAGCTAAACTCTGCAGGACACTGGCCCTCCAGGATCAAGTTTTGGCCCTCCAGGATCAAGTTATAGTAAAGCTACTTACCATTTTCAGTCTGAAGTCTTGCCTTTTGAGCACTAAGATCATTGATGTGGCGAACATGTTCGTCATGTTTCGACTTAAACTCGCTCAGCTGATCTTCCAGTGTACGACACATCTTTTCAAGATTTGTCTGCCAAATACAACATGATTTTAATGGATGTTGTTGTTTAGGACTGTGTTTCACAAAGAGTGCTTCATAAATATGCTAATACTTGCCTTGGATTTGGCAACAGCCTCCATACTGCTTGACACATCATCAACCTCCATTTTAAGTTCACTTTTCTCCTTTTCAAGCTTCTGTTTCACACGCTGGAGGTTGTCGATCTGCTCTCCCAGCTCTGCCACACTGTCAGCCTGCTTCTTGCGGAGTGCCGCAGCCGTGGCTTCGTGCTGCAAGGTGGACTCCTCCAGATCGCGGCGTAGTTTCTGGAACTCAGCCTCGCGTTTCTTGTTCATCTCAATCTGGGCAGAGGTGGCACCACCTGCTTCTTCAAGCCTCTCGCTGATCTCCTCAAGTTCCCTGGCGAGATCAGATCGCTGCTTCTCGACCTTAGCACGAGCAGCTCGCTCTGCCTCGATTTCTTCCTCCAGCTCCTCAATGCGAGCCTGTGGTACCAAAACTTGATAAGTTACAAGCTCATTAAAGAGAAATAATCACAAAGTCACAACAGCACATTGAGTCACCTGAAGTTCTTTAATCTTTTTCTGGAACTGAATACCAAGAGATTGCTCATCTTCAATCCTGCTCAGAAACTGACTTGTCTCAAAGTCCTTCCTGTTTTGAAAAAAACAGAAATGATTTATAAGTTTGAAGTATTCTGAAACTGAACAAGGGGTCTGAATTATGTAGGGTAGGATTAAAAATGATTAGCTTCTCACTTTTTCAATTTCTCTTCTAGTTGTTGCTTGTCATTTTCCAGGTCCATTAAGGATTCCTGGGCAAGTTTTAAATCACCCTCGAGCTTTCTTTTGGCTCTCTCAAGGTCCATACGGAGTTTCTTCTCCTGCTCCAGAGAACCCTCGAGCTATTCGCAGATGTGGAAAGATTAACGAAAATGATATTTAAAACATCACTACCGTGGTTGAGTTCTGCTTCTTGTAATAGTAAATAAACAGGTGAATTTGCACAAATCTGTTCAATTTCAAACTCACATCATCAACTTGCTGCTCAAGCTTTGCTTTGGCTTTCGTCAGAGTATTGACTTTGTCTTCCTCTGCCTGCAAATCATCCAAAGTTTGCTGATGTGCCTCTTGGAGGCTTTCTTTTCTTTAGTCAGCTTTACAATAACCTCATCTTGAGATGTCATTTCTTCAGTAAGGTTTTAACCTAGGAGACAAATATATTTATGTGACTGCAACCTGAGTGAAAGATCATGATTGAACTAAACTTCAAGACATTAACCTTGTTTTCAGTGGCATGTTTCTCCTTCTCTACTTTGGCTAAGGTAAGCTCTAAATCATCAATGTCTTTCTTCAGCTCAGAGCACTCGTCCTCCAGCTTTCTCTTTTTGGCAGTAAGTTCAGCGTTGATTTCTTCCTCATCCTCCAATCGTTCAGTTGCCTCTTTAAGTTTTGCCTCAAGCTGAATCTTGCTTTTGATTAGTCCTTCACATCTCTCCTCAGCATCAGAAAGGTTTTCGGTTTCCTGTTGATTATAATATCATCATTAGTTGTCTTTTTTCCAACGTGTGTATTTGTTATCTTATAAAGATGGACTGATCATTTGTGAACTCACAGATGCCACTTGTAACTGCAGGTCATTTTTCTCCTGCCAGCAGGGTGACCATCTTCTCCTCCAGCTCCTTCTTCTTTGCAAGTGCTTTGGCAAGATCCTCTTTCATTTTTTCAAAGTTTTCTTTCATAGCTGCCATTTCCTTCTCAGTCTCTGCACTCTTCAGCAGGGGCTTGATCTTAAAATACAGCTTCATCCATGGCCAGTGTTTCACATTCATGAATGAGCGGATGTTGTACTGGATGGAGTAGATGGACTCTCTGTAACATAGAAGAAATCGTCAAATCCTGTGCATGAATGCGGACTGTATATTTCTTTAAGCAAAAACCATACCTCCTTGCCATCATTTTGACAAACTCTTTCCTCATTACGTAGCCTCTGCAGACTGCTTGAGTCATGGTTACAAGGATAACAAGTTTTTCATCTCGCATCTCCTCAAGGGTACCCAGAAGACCAGCTTTGAAGAACACCTATCACAAATATTTCACAAAGCAATTATGCACTGTTAATAATTACATAATAAGTCAGATGATTTGATTGTGTGTACCTTGGTGTGTCCAAACTTGTACTGGGTATGATCCACATCAATGAGCCAAGAAGCTTCTCAGAAGCCTCTTGTTGTCAATGAACTGACCCTCAGGGATGACACTGGCATTCAATACTTTGTATCTAAAGAGAAGATATGACTCAGTCCTAATCACTAATCCTTTATACACATGGATTTGGATGCAACATCTGCATGTGTGTTCATTTATTCCATCAGACATGTATAAAAGAAAGTCAACATATTTTTTGCAGATTAATAGTGTTTGGCACATGTTCCACATTTACAATAATCCAGATTCCTCAACATTAGAACAAAGCAAATAACAAGGCCTGGGCATTTTTATTAGAACACTGTCAATGCTCATATTCTAATATTCATTAATTCATCAAAGACTAGTGAAATACAAGTAATGCACATTAATTACCTCTGCTTAAAGTCACCATAGAGGATTCTGCTGGGGAAACCCTTTCTGCAAATTCTGATTCCTTCCAGCACACCATTACAACGCAACTGGTGGATGACCAGAAAGTTCTCCATAAGACCTAAATAAAGAGAGTTAATACATAATGACTGTTTTAGAGAGATTGCTCTTTTTTTCTAACATAGAATATATGTCACATGTTTTTCTGTATTTAAACATAATTGTGCCAAAAATATTGACCTGGAGTCTTTGACTCATTTGGAATCAAGCAACGCACAAAATGAGGATGAGTGCTTCTCAGGTTGGTCATCAGTTTGCCCAAATTCTCCTGTTAATTGTAGAATAAACAATTCAACTATAGACACCAAGTACACTTTCAAATATTTAAAGGCTAAAACGAAATCATTTCATTACCCTGAATAAAGCAGACACAGTCTGGAAGGAGCCTCCCTTCTTTTTTCCACCCTTTTTGCCAGATTCAGCTGTCGATAAAGAAATAAAATTAAGTAATCTTTGTTAAACAAAACCATGAATCGAAATCAAACAGAAAGTATATTTAACAAAACCTTATATGTAACAAAAAATTCCTAATCCTAGTCCTAATGTTGTAATCGTAACAGTATGAATTTGTTTCACAAACCTTCTGATGAAGCATGAGCAGCATACAGGTGACACAACAGTTTCACTGAAGACTTCTGGTACAGCTGAACCACAGAGTCATTAAGGGGGTCCTTGTTCTTATCCAGCCAGCCTGAGATGTTGTAATCCACAGTTCCAGCATAGTGCACAAGGGAGAAGTGAGCCTCAGCCTTGCCTTTAGCAGGTTTGGGCTTCTGGAAGCAATTGGTTTTTACCAAGATGCTGATCATGTAGCTTGTTCTTGAAGGTTGTGTCTGTTGCCTTGGGGAACATACACTCCTCCTCAAGGATGGAGAAAATGCCCATTGGCTGAAAAAAGAGCACATTTACTTAAGATAAGAAGACGAATTAAAGCAAAGCAGTTTTGTCAAAAAAAGAAAAGCACTTTATGTTTGGAAGTCGACATTTGTACCTTTTCAATCAGCTCAATGCAGGCAGCCAAGTCCATACCAAAGTCAATGAACTCCCACTCAATACCTTCTTTCTTGTATTCCTCTTGTTCCAGTACAAACATGTGGTGATTGAAAAACTGTTGCAGTTTTTCATTGGTGAAGTTAATGCAAAGTTGCTCCAAGCTGTTGAACTGTAATGAGCAACAATTCAATATTGAGAGCTAATAAAACGAAGCAACACTGATTTCAAATTTGAATTCTTGAACTTACATCAAAGATTTCAAATCCTGCAATGTCAAGCACTCCGATGAAGAACTGTCTTGGCTGTTTGGTGTCCAGCATCTCATTGATTCGCACAACCATCCACAAGAACATTTTCTCATAGATAGACTTGCACAGAGCCATGGTTGCATTGTTAACCTAACATATAAAACAAGAATTAATACCATTTCACTTTATTACATTCCTAATCTAATGATGTACTCAAGGTGAATTTTAATGCACCTACCTGAGGAACAGTTTGACCTTTGGTCACAAATTCATTCCCGACCTTCACTCTGGGATAACACAAAGCTTTCAGCATGTCCGCAGAGTTCAGTCCCAAGAGGTAAGCAATTTTATCAGCCACTGGAAAAAGCATTTCAATTTATTACCTAAATGTAGCCATATTATACCATAGATGCATGTTTCCAAAGGCTGAGCTTAAACTGAAATCCCACCCTCAGTTCCATCAGGCTCAGCCTGCTCCTCCCTCTGCTTCTGCTTGAACTTCATGTTCCCATGATGCATCACAGCTCCTGTCAGCTTGTAGATGCCTACTTTCTCTTCAGCAGTGAAGCCCAGAATATCAATGGCTGTCTGCAAGTCAAAAACAATCAAGTGTGCCTCTTGGATAACATATTTAATACAGTATATCAGATATACAGAGTATACATCCATATTATTATGTATCGGATATTAGCTGCTGAAACATTTGATTTCCACCTACATCTGTTGCAATGAACTCTTCCACATCATTGATGCTCTTGACTGTAATCTCACCCTGACTGATCATGGGATAGTCGTATGGGTTAGTGGTGATCAGAAGAGCCTCTACAAGAGGAATACCGCAAGAAATGAGGACTTTAAACGGCTGTACAAATATAACTCTTGTCTTTGCTCGTGTCTCAGTCTAATGTAGTGATGTACATTTTCTTACCCAGCAGTTCTGGCTTATGGCCTGTGCAGAGCTGGTAGAAGATGTGGTAGCTCCTCTCAGCAGACAACTGGAAAGTTACCCTGGACTTTTCCAGCAGATCTATGGGTCAAAAGGTACTTATAACAGCAAGAATATGAACAAATGTTAAGTCAGTCATTTGATATCTAAACTAATTAAGAACTCACAAGTTTCAATATCAGCTGAGGCCAGTTTTCCAGTGGTGCCGAAATGAATTCGGATGAATTTACCCTGAAGGATTCAGGCACAGGATAACAAATCTTTACCACAAACATATATGTATAAAATGTTCCCATTACAGAATAAAAACACAGTGGCTCAGTGGCTGTTTGCTTGGTACTCACAAAGCGGGAAGAGTTGTCATTCCTCACAGTCTTGGCGTTACCATAGGCTTCCAGCAAGGGGTTGGCTGCAATGATTTGATCCTCCAGCGACCCCTAATTGAGTCATAATGTGGCAGACATATCAGTAAATATTGAATTTACATTATCATTTTGACAAACAAATCCCATTTATGGAACTCCCTGCAGAGCCAAGTATAATGCCAAATATAATAGTTGGACCTAGCCTGGCTCTATTCTCTGTGAGCCCAATAGATGGAGCTTGATCTAGTTATGTTAAAGGAGAGGGTTGGACCTTCAAGCTCCACCCATTATGTTCAGAGAGGGAGAGCTGGATGTGAAGCCCCACCAACAGGCTCTGCAGCAATCAACTTCTCTATATACCTGCATTTTTCCAGGAATAGGCTCTTGCTTCTGCTTGCCAGCCACAGCGATTGTCGCAAAGTACTGGATGACACGTTTGGTGTTCACAGTCTTTCCTGCACCAGATTCTCCACTGAAAATAAAATGTGCATCAGACTTTACAGTTTCTACATGTTTACCATACAGCAACACTATTGCATCTGAAGGAAAATACTTACGTAATCAGGATAGACTGATTCTCACGATCTACAAGCGCAGAAAGTCATATATTAAATAAAAAATGAAAGCAAAATGAATGCATTCTTTTCACAAACTTAAATATGTTTAAGACAATTGTTTCTTACCAGTGAGCATGAATTGATAAGCATTGTCAGAGATGGAGAAGATGTGAGGTGGGGCTTCAATTCTTTTCTTGCCCCTGTAGCCTGACACAACTACAGCATCGTACACCGGGAGCCACTTATAGGGGTTCACAGTGACACAGAACAACCCAGAGTAGGTCTGCAAGAGAATAATGCACATTTACCACTAGATATTGACAAGAGACTAAGTAAAATAAGTGTGTGTCAGATCACCACAGTGTTTTTTATTTACTTACGTAGATCATCCATGCTGCATAACGCTCTTTGAGGTTATACAGCACGGTGGGTTCGTTGAGGTGGGTCATCATGGCCATGTCCTCAATCTTATCAAACTTTGGTGGATTCATTGGGAAGATTTCATCCTCTTTCACTGTGAGGGTCTGGGGGGAGTATAATTTTACAGTTATGAAGGAAGCAAAGCATTGATCTGTATCTGAATATCTCGGATACTCACTTTTCCACAGAGAGTTTGCACAGTAGCTTTGCCACCATCCTTACTTTTGAGAACACCCTTGAGGTACATCTCCTTGGGTTCAGACACGAAATAAGCGGTTTTGGCATCAAACGGCCTATTCTGAGCTTCGAGACGTTCCTTCTCTGGTTTGCGGAGGTAAATGGCCGCCGGGCCAAAACACTCCATTTCTGATTCCCCACTCATGGTGGCACTTTTATAGGGGAAAAAAAATGCAAGTTAGCACTGGAAAAGAACATTTACATGCCATTAATGTTCATCAATTTAAACTAAAGTGTAAAATGCTTCAAGTAGGCTAGTTAGTTACTTAAGTAAATATTAACATGCTTACCTTTGTCTTGGACCAACTCTTAGGACTTGATCTTGATGTTACAATTCACCACCTGATAATAGTTAGCAAATACAAGACATTTATTTAAATGTTCAATCTTAATCTTTTTTTGTTGAGGTTGTTATAATGCTATTATACAAAAGTAATATAATAGGAAGTGCTATAATGTGTAACAAAACAAGCCTAAATATTCCTATTTGTTGAAAAAAAAAAGCAGAACTGTGTGTAGCATCACTCACCCACTCGCTCACTCTGTATAGCATATACACTCACCTCAGCTGTGTAGTTGTGAGCCCTGGGAGGAGTCGGGAAAGCCCTCTTTTATACTTGTGTGTAAGTGTCCTGTCAGCTTAATTTTGGTCATGAGTCCTGTTTGCCCACTTCCATTTGTCCCCCTTAGCAGCATCACTGTATTATTTTTATCTCTTAAAATGGCCAGGACTTCCAAGATGGCTTTGTGTCTCCAAATTGTTTATTTCTAGTCCAGCACTGATGAGAGCATTTTGGCAGTCAAGAATTACTGGTCACACTTTATTTTGATGGTCCGTTTGTTGAATTTTAGTTACATTGCATCTACATGCGAACTAATTCTCATTAGATTATAAGTAGACCGTCAGGTTAGGGTTAGTGTAAGTTGACATGTACTTGCAAAGTTTCTTGTAGTCAGTTAAATGTCTGTTGAGGGAGCAGTATCAACAGCTATTAAGCAGACAGTCTACTAATATTCAAATGGACCATCAAAATAAAGTGTTACCGAATTAATTCTAAAATTTTACCTTATAACGGTTGCATTGTTTCTTCTCAATGTAAAGAATTCAGAAGATACAAATAAAGAGTTACAATACCCAAGTCAGTGGCCCAAGCACCCAGATAGCTGTAAATCCCTGTGAATCTCTGGCAATATGCAAGTAATTTCTGGCAATAAATGTGACTAGTATAAAGTTGCAGGAGCCATGCAAATACAATGTTACAAAGAAATTCGAATGATATACATTTATCTCTTCAAGAAACAAACGGGGATGCCAAAAGATCCTTGCTAAGAACAGCTGAGGCACTCCAGGCCTCTCCAGGGGATGAAACAAAGTCCAAGGTGGTGACAAAGGCCTCGATGTCAACAGGCAAACTTGAGTCATTGTGTGCTAATAGTGCTGCCTATCCACATTATAGTGTTGGGAGCGAACTTTTATTCACTTTCAAGATTTAAAATAAATTTATAAATCATTGTACATATGACTTCAAACCAATAACATATTATAATTAAACCATCAAACACAATTGCACTTCACCAAGATTTTTAGCCTCCTCTGTTTGGCCAAGTGTAACATGAGATCTGATTTAAAGTGGGCTTTGTGAGCCTTAAGGTCAGTCTTCCCACAGGAAAGGTGATCCTATACTGGCAAAGAGCAGAAAGCTTTCAAAAATTGTGGAGGAGTTACTCTTAGGATATAATGGGCTCCGTTGAATAAAAATGTGAAACTGGATCACCCATCCATAACACTACATTCTTATTTGGACAAAATACAAATATAGACACCAGTGCAGACTGGGCCCACCAAATGGCAGCATACTCTGGGGATTTATTGTGTCTTGAACCTACTGCATTGCATTACAAAACAAAATCCAAGTGTTTTAGCATCTGTCAAGAGCCTGCATGTGTGCAGCATTAAAGATTGTAGGTTGGTGGTTTAATCGTTCTTGGATGAGACGGTCGTATCATAGTTTCAAGGCGTAATGATGCTGATTCTTATTTTAGGACATTGAAACTGAATACAGCATCTTTGCATCTAATGGCAAAGGACAAATGAAATTGCAGCACTTGATTGTTCAGTGTGCAAGTATGGCACATTTACACTTTAACTATGCATAGATCCACTGCCAACGAAGCTTTTGGTGGATGCAGTTGGGTTTCTTGAATGCCACCGGAGATGAGTATGAATCTTTATTATTAGTATTGACATCTTAGATGCAATTGCATGATATTGTGCAGACTTGGTTTGAAGTGTTTCACTTTTGCATCATTTTATCACTAAAAGAGTTTGGGTCTAATTAACTGGTGCAAATGAATATGTGAAGGAAAGAAAGGAGACTCTTAATAATATCTCACAACAATTTGGTGAGCTACACAAGCATGAATGCAAGTATGAAAACAATCCTCTCTAGCAAGTCCACAATGAGCTCCCTTAATATAAAATTGCTCAAATTTGGAATGGTTATGGAATTAGCTTGCTATATATCTGTTAATGATTCGTATTTTGTGTATCAATTAAATGCAATTGTTAAGAAAATACCTGCACAAAGCATAATAGGCTGCAGCCCAACCCCTTGGTGAAAAAGGAAATTGAGGATTTTGAAATGTTTCTCAGATGAAGGATTGTGAGGTAGATTATTTTAGGGTCAGTTTCCACTGCTCCGAAAGACGGCAAACAATGTGGAAAATCCCCAGATTACATGAAGTTACTGCAGATACAAACATTGATTGAACATGTGCATTTGGCGTAAACAAGCAAAGAACAATTCGGTATCTGCCTGTGCAGTGTGAACTTGAACTGACTCGTAAATGTTTAAATCTGAAGGTTCGATACAATGAATTTTAAGATGAATTTTGGTAGATGCTAAGGGCTGAGTGAAAGTGTAGATACTGTAATAAAGTTCAAGTATTGTGAAAGTATGAGGGATATACAGATGATATATTTATTCAGCACCAACCTGAAGAGGCAGATGGTATGTTTAATTGTATCTTTTTTTAATGTAGCATGTTTCTTGCAGATACTTTATCCACAACACGACTAGGGAGGAAAATAGGTTACTCTGGTGGGTTACTCTTACATAGCTCACTCACTTCTAGCTAAAATTAACCTCCAAAGTTAAAACCTCTTAAGTTAAAAAGATTCAACAAGGCATCTACTTTAAAATATTTGTTGACCAGTGAAGTATGATTATTTTGTGCTTGTTTATTTCAGAGCTGGTGACGATTTCTGATTTCTATGATGAATTTGTTTTTTTCGTGTGAAATGTAGTATATTACAAAATAAATCCTAATGACTTGATTGATCCATAAGTATGCCACTTGATTTTACCATGATTTAAGAAATACACACATTAAAATGGTCAATCAGTCTAACAACTGACCAAAAAATAAATAAATAAATAATTAGAACAAAAAGATTGTGACTTTTACATTAAACTGTTAAGGTGAATTTCACATCACTTTCAAACAACTGTACAGTTTAACTATTTTCTGACAAAATAATCTAGAATAATCACTGTCAACCTGGACAGGTAAGTTCTGACCTGTTCCTCCTGTGGTGGGATTTAGTCACCGATAAATTAAGGAATAACCGAACACACTCCTCATTGAATCCTGATGAGTTATGACCGTATAAAGCTCTTCTTACAGAGTTCTCAGCTTGTCTCTTTTAAGACTTAAGTTTCATCTGCTGTTTGTCCAGCAGATCCTGCAGTCCGGTTCAATCCTTCTAATCCTGAAGTACTGGAGGACACATTTGGCATTCAGTGTTTCCTGCACAAGATTCTGCACTTAAATGATATCAAATTTAATTATTGATGAAGTACTACAAAAGGACAAATCAGTGGTTCACAGTGACACGAAACAACCCAGAGTAGCACGATGGGCTCAATGAGGTGGGTCATCATGGCCATCTCCTCAATCTCATCAAACATGAGCGGATGCATTTGGGTGAATTTCATCCTCCTTCACAGTCTTACAATAGCAAACCATAGGTCACAGGTTTGTAAACAAATTTAAACCATAAAATACTACATTTTGTTCACTGCATTGCTTTATTCCCAAATCTGAATTTGCAGTACCTGATTTGTTTCTACCGTTACTTGGTTTCAAGCTGCAAATCTCTCAACTTGTTTTGCTGCGCAGTAGCTTTTGCACCCTCTTTGCTGACTAGGACCCCTTTTAGCTCCATCTCCTGTTGGTCAGTAACAAAGTAAGCAGTCTTAGTCTTTGGATCAAATGGTGCTCTCGTTTTGAGCTTCAATTCTCTTTTTCTCTGGCTTGCAGAGAAAAACAGTCTAGCCAAAACACTTCCCCATTCATGGTGGTGCTTTACTGGACAGATAAAACAATGATGTAAATCATACAAATCAGTAACTGAAACAGAAAATAGTTTCAAATCTAAATAGATTATAAAGGAATACTGCTTTATAGTCTATTGGACTCTCTCTTTTGAACCTCTTTTGTTCCTCTTGTCAGCTGAAGCTGGTCAAATGATGTGAACAATCTAAAATAAACAGTTTCTGTGAGTGAAATTAAGCACATTTGCACACAGAATAATAATAGTATATTTCTTTATCTGTTTTGCATGCAAACTACTGATCTTCAGACTAATTTCTTAACATTTTTAGTTTGACTCACCTTGAAGTCAAAGGCAATGGATTCACTCTCAACTCTGTCTCTCCCTGTTTGATGCTTAGACTGCCTTCAATTCCGACTTGTCTCTCTGGAATATTATTTTTATCTGATGATAAATCTAGTGAGTTTGGACAGAGCATTTTTGCTGTTCCAATATTTCCACTTTTCCAGAACATTGAGGAGCTTTGACATGCACTGAAGTCTTATACAAAGTAAACATGGATATTCTGATTTTGTGATCAAAATAATGGAAAACTTGAAATAATACCATCAAAATCAAGCAAAACCTTCATTCTCTTAAAAAATGTATGCAGTATATTGAAATGTATCACACTGCAATGGTGTAATTGTGTCAGATCTGTCCTAAGGATGTTTCTTGGCACTGTTAAGCTTCTCATTAGCAGTGTTGGGCCTGCAAATGTCACTTGTATACAGTTGCAAATTCCTTTCAAAGATGGATTTGACAAAATACATTAATTAATTAATTATGAAAGTAGATGCATTACCACAGAGACAGGTGTAAAAACTGACAGCATGTTGCCAACTTTACAATCAGGCAATTCTCTTCTTATCTGATTTCAAATTCTCAGAACATTTCCAATTCGCTTTGTTCACTGTAAATAAATATTCACATCCTCATTCCCTATAATTTCTTGAAACAACAGATCAAATGATTTATACCAATCACATAAGGTTTCTTTGGGATGAGAAATAAGATAAGGGCCCAGTAAGATTCTGAAGAGGTTACCCACAAGGGTGAGCTCATCTCCTCAATAAAAAGATGGATATATGATATTTTAGATTTCACATTATCTTCTTATAAGGACTCAGCACAAATATAGACACACTCATGCAGCTGTCCTTCAAAAACAACACAAAACATACAAGAGGCCGAAAGGGAAAAGAGATAGGTGAGCACTTTGTGTTGATCCAATTTTATTGTAAAAAAGAAGGAACGGTTGTATAAACATGAGCTCCATTGCTTTATCTTATGCTAAAACATATACTGGTAATACGGAATATTTAACTGCGAAGTTAACCATTTTTAAATAAGGAGTCAAAACGTGAACCGTATTAAACGATTTGACTCTCTAACTCTAGGATAAATGATAGATCTAGATTTTTTTTGTTTAAACTACATTTTAAAATAAGTGTAAACCATTAAACAGTTTCTACATATGTGACAGAAGAAAGGTCACAGCAAACAATTTTGTTTAATAGACGTAACATAGACATCTAAACAGCTAGTAGACAGTTTGGCTAAAACAAGACTAAATTTGGGCTGTCAGTGAAAATCTAATAGATGTCTAATAGATGTCTAATAAACATCTAAACATAGTCGTCTTGGCTAAAACGAGGCTAAATTTGGGCTGTCAGTGAAAATCTAATAGGTATCTATGAATAGGCCAAAACTACACTCGTTGTCAAATGGACAGACTTTATAGGTCATTCATTTCTGTTTATTTGATGACTAGTCTAGTTTTGGCTAATTTTTAGATGTCTATTAGATTTTTACAGATGGACCAAATTTAGCCTTGTTTTAGCCAAGACGACTATGTTTAGACATCTATTAGACATCTTTTAAAAACAATAAATGCGTGCTGGGGTGATATGTGCCTACCATTTAGGTTTGTATCGGTCTGACCACTTGCTTTTAAAAATATCTGAGCATCAGAAGATGAAATCAATACAAAAAAAATGCAGACAAACTGTAGGTAAACCATAAAAGCAACCGATCCACAAGCTTTCATTCCCACAGTACACAACACAATATAAGCAATAAAGGGATTTATTTAGCATCATCATCATGATATGGTTTGTAAGACCCATGTGCACCAGCGTGAGGATTTTTATATCAAAACTCAACATGAAAAAATGGTTGTCTGAACACAGTATACATATTTATAAAAAACACTGACAAATAATCTTTTAAATTATTGGAACACCATTTCCTTTGTGCTCGTGAACATAGATGCGCATTCATCCAATAGACCCGCCCTGATTTAAAGTTTGTTAGAAAGGCAGAGGTAAAATGAGTCTATCCTATTTAATATGTACAATATGCTGCTCATTAATATTCATGAGCACAAGGGAACGCTGAGGCATATTCAGAATATTGCAAAGTTGTAAGCACTTTACTACTGCTACTACTAAATAATAACCAAGGTATCTGGGATCAGATGAAAAGAAACGGAATGAAAGAAAGTTGCAGAGTGTGAAGAAACGAATATATATTTTAAAAAATTAGGCCATTAGCAAAAGTTAAAAAAGAGGGGCAAAAAAAAAAGAAGGTCAGACAACAAATGAAGTACCGTGCCTGTCTGTTGAATCCGTCACTTTGCTCTCAAGTTACAATAATGCAATACTCTGAAATCATTCCTGTGACCCTTCTGGATCCAGCTGTGGTGATGGTCCAGGAATCAAATCACACCTTAGCTCCTTCCTCATTGGCCACAAAGCTCTCCGTAGGTGTTTTACGGTGACAGGGGTATTGCAGCCAGCAGAAGGTGTACTGATCATTTCTTAAAACTGTTGAGCACCGAAAGAAATGCATAGTGAGAGAGGATTGTTGGAGTAACAGTGAAATTCTTCATGGTGTTAAATTATGTTCAATAGAGACTCACGTTTTTGAGGAACTCCTCTGCAACTATGCGAGCCCTGGCGTTGACTGACAGTTTCATCTCACTGATTTCCTTGTCGATCTCCTCCATGAAATGGATGACAAAGTCCACTAACTTATGCTTGTACATTTGTTCTGTGTGGAAGTTGGTAATGAGGAAACTGATGTCATATCCCTGATAAAAAAGAAGGGTTATTTCTATCTGTTTAAATGTTATGCACATGAACATTTTACAACAGAAAGCACACGATTCTTGGCACTGTTCTTTACTAGTATTAAGACATTTACATGTGATCGGATTACATGCGACAGTTGTTACTGAAAGTATTTGAGGTTGTACACTTGACAACTTTTTAAAAGTATTAGAAAACACTTTTAATTAAATTGCGTTTGTAGTTCCATGTTGACTGCATTCAAACATTAACAAAAGACAACAAAAGACCTAATTCTTAAACATTACTGGACACGTTGTTGAAGTGCAGGATTTCAACTCCAGTTTGAAATTATAAACTTGGATTGAAAGTAAAAAAAAATCACTTAGTTAAGTGTAAAAACTAATTGTTTAAATCTGATTAAATTCACTTAAAAAACACTAAAACTTTGCTTTCTATATCTATTGTCATTAAAAAAAACTTGGTTCAGTGTAAAATAAAAATTGCTTAAACCTAATTCAATTAAACCAAAAAAACAAAAAAACTTTGCTTTCTGCATTATTTGTCATTTTCCATCATCTCCTTTCAGGTTCATATTATTATACAAGTTTATTGTGCAATATTTTACCAGCAAATTTGAATCATTTATTTTGAAATTATGTGAAGACCACCATACCACAGTGAGCAAAAAAACATGTAATAAACAGAATACAGGAGGTTGTTAATATTAATAATAAAAATAATAATAATATCAAGATCAACTATAAAAGTAAAAACAAAAAGGATAAACTAAAGAATAAATGAGAGATATACTTATTTTGCAATATTAGGTTCAAAGATCAGATGCCAATACATACACCTGCCACTGGCTCTCTACTCAAATAAATAAAATCAGGAAAGTAATCAATAGTAGATATGAAATGTTTAAAATTGGCAAATACAGTTGAAGTCAGAATTATTAGCCCCCATTTATTATTTCCCCAGTTTCTGTTTAATGGAGAGAATATTTCTTCTAAGATTTCAACACATTTCTAAACATAATAGTTCTAATAACTGATTTATTTTATCTTTGCCATGATGACAGTAAATAATATTTGACTAGATATTTTTCAAGACACTTCTATTAAAGGCTTAATTAGGTTAATTAGGTTAACTAGGCAGGTTAGGGTAATTAGACAAGTTATTGTATAATGTTTGTTCTGTAGACTATCGAAAAAAATTAAGCTTAAAGGGGCTCATAATATTGACCTTAAAATGGTTCACAAATTTTTTTTACTTTTATTCTAGCTGAAATAAAACAAATAAGAATTTCTCCAGAAGAACAAAATATTATCAGACATACTGTGAAAATTTCTTTGCTCTGTTAAAAATCATTTGGAAAGTATTTTAAAAAGAAAAAAAAATTCAAAGGGGGGCTAATAATTCTGACTTCAACTGTATGTCTTTCTCGTGTAATTGTGTTATGGTAAACTAAAAACCTTAAATCTTAATACCAGGTGTAAACAGGAATTAGTTTGCAAAGAATTATTTTAGATAACAACAAACTGCAAAAGAACAGTTGAACAGCAGTGAATGGAAAAGTGAACAGATATAGTGTTTTGTAAGCCTCTTTGCTCTCTTACCTCCACAGGTTTTCTCCGAAGGATGAAGAAGTTTTCGGCTCTCATCATCATGAAGCGCATAAACTTGTGACACAGGATCTTTTCGATCTCATCAGCCTTCAAGGAGCATCATCCAATCACAGACAGTAAAGACAGAAACAACTTAAAACTGGATTCTTAGCTTGTTCTTTAAAACATATTGTGTGCTTAACTCACCACAGTAATCAACATAATCACAAGACCCACTGCTATTTACAGACTGCAGACACTAGCTATGCTTTCATCAAAAATGCAAATTAACTATGCGCAAAACTGGATTATCAAATAAAAGACGTGCGAATAAAGCAGCGTTTCCATCCAACGAGACAAACAGAACAAAATGGTCACTTCCTGATTAACTGGCACCAAATATAATGGAAAAAACAGAATTTGCTGCGGTAGAAGAAGCTGCGTGAATCTTTTCTTTATTTAATAAATGACTTGTGCCTCAGAAGGCAATCCTGGCACGCAATGAACGCAAGGTGGCGTTTGAAGGCATGAGGCGAAGAGAACAGATGCTCTTGACAGTTCTGGAGGTTATTAATAATATAATAACACTATTAACAGATGTTTTACAATGTGCTCAGCCTGCTGGTTTGTCCATTCACACAAATTTTTATCATCACATGATCTCCTACAACAAAATCACATGACTTTTTTTAACGCGCACACGGGAATTTGTTCTGTAAAAGTGTTTCTATCATAGTTTATGTGCATCTTTTTGTATCGAATAAAAAGTTTATCCTACTCAGTTATGCGCACATGTTTTTATGCACATTTTTTTAAATTATGCACATCTTGGCGTTTCCATCAACCGTTTTTATTATGCGCATAAAAAAAGTGGATGGAAATGTATAGCTACTTTCATGCATTTACTAATCTTTTATTTTACAAGACGTCATTGTATATTAATTTTGCCTTTATATATCTGACTCAAAAATGCCTGTAACCATTGACCTGCATTGTATGGATTACCAAGTACCATGCTTTCAGCTAAAAAATAAATAAAAATGAATGCTCTACTGAAGAGAGGTCTATAACTAGATCTTACCATAACATTTTTGGGTTGTCTGTCCTTTTAATTGAAATCCAGAGGCTACTACAATGTAACTGCTTAAGGACCAGTCTGTCTTACCACATTTAGTGAACAGCAAGTGTTTTGCGTCAGAGTGAAACCAGCCTCCCTCACTCATCTCACCACACCACAATACTTCTCTTTTATATTATTAGTAGCATTTTCAGTATTCTATAATGACATTTGAAGACACAACCATATAGAGGCAAGAGTGAGTGTCTCGAGTAAAACAGCAACATTTACCTGTTTGACAGCAATGCTGACCCGCACAGAGTTGATGGAACCTTCTATTAGGACCTTTTCTTTATCATTCCTACTGATCACAACAGGCTGAAGCAACAGCTCTTTACTGCTCCTGGTGAGACAATTAGACAAAAAATGTTATTGCTAATAAGTGGTAGAAATAAGATAAGCACCTTTAAATTCAAGTTATTTACGATAATCATATAATCACATTCCACTTTAATGCATATTGTGATTTTAAAGGGCATCTATTTTACCCCTTTTTCAAACTTTAGGATGAGTCTTTTGTGTCTCCAGAATGTGTCTGTAAAGTTTCAGCTCAAAACACCCATCAGATTATTTATTATAGCTTTCAGAATATTGGATTTTCCGCTCTAAACACGATGTAGCTGTTTTTGTTGCCTGTGCCTTTAATGCTAGTTCTCCTAGCTCACCTATCGCATGCGCTTGTCAGAGTGCGTCTCTCTAAGGTTACGTGTTTTGGCTAAGTGCAAAGATAAGTTAGGTTAATATATCAATGTAACCACATACACTGATTCTGCACATTCGACTGATTGCTTGCCTTTATTTCCTATATTGTATAGACTTGTTGTACGTTATACTTTTATAATGGCCATTATTGATTATTAAAACTGATATTCAGCAAAAGAGAGGGTATGTTTTGTATTTTCAATGAAAATGAAAGGAGGCAATTATGTTATAGGCTCCGTTTTGTTATAAATATGCATACAGTGAAGATGACGATCATATAAATATGTAGCTACTCGATGCCTCAACATTTTTGGTGTCTGTTAAGTTGCTAATATCAAAATGAAAATAGTTCCTTATATCATTTTATTGTTAAGAAAGTGAAACAACGTAGCCAGGGTGATGTGGATGAGGTTATTTAGGACACCTTTCCCTTTGAAGATTTACCCGACTTGTCCTCGGGAGTTTGTTTTTCATATCAAACTTGCGAAGTCTCGACTTACAAGGAAAGGATGCAAGACTGAACTGTGTGTAGGCTACTTAAGATTGAGGAAAAGGCCCCAATCAGATAGGTGAACGTCTGCAGCCACACCTCCGTTTTCAGATGTCTCCGTTTCCCCCCATCCACACTAACACGGAGCAGCAGTGTTTTAGAATCAAAACGGCCTCTTCAGCGTTTCCAAAACGTTCCGTTTTCGGTGCTCAAAAACTCTGGAGTAGTGTGGACGGATGGCGTAACCGTAGCAAAATGTATGCATTTTAAAACGAAAACGTATTAGTGTAAACGGGGCCTCAATCTCCTGCTGCGTCAGATAAAAAGCACAGTGACAGAGAAGAAGGAAGGAGATCTCAAGTAACGTTTGTGAGAAATACTACAGTAAGAACTTTCCCAATGATTATTTGATGTATTTGTTATGGAGTTGTACTGACACATGGCTGTGGTGATAAAGATGGTAAAATCGATGTAATTCATTACATTAAAACGTTTTAAACTTGTAAAACTCATTCTTGTTCACATTTGATTACGATTGATAATCACAGCGAGCTGCGATCTTTTAATCCCAGTTGCTTTGCGCACATCCTGTCATGTTGATATGATTATACATGTTACTACAGAGACATGTTAATACGCGGCTGTCAATCAATTTGGTGGGCGGGAAAACTGCACTCCTACGTCATGTTGCGGTGGGGCTCAAAATGGCAGGGATTTGGATCCTGTTTTAACCTCTGGCAAATTAAAAAAAGAGGCTTATTGTCTTTATATCACTCCAATATGACTGTGGACACACCATACCTGCACAAAGTTCTGTTCAAACAGCTTACAACAGATGATTTTCATCATAGGTGCCCTTTAAGTGCACATTTTACACTATTTCAATCACACATTAAAATTATATTTCATTAACATAGTAGTTTTAAGTTGTAATGCAGTAATTCAGCAACGTGAAATTAATATTATTATTATTAGCATTATTCGTTTGATTCCCTTTTAGCTTAGTTTTTTGTAATGTAGCAACTGTTTTATTTTTAATGTAAAGATCTAATTTCATTTTTATTGAATATTAATACTGTATTTTACTTGTGATTAAGCTTTAGGTAAGAATTAAACTGACAGAAGTCTCATTATGCCTCATATCACCTTGAAAGAGAATCAAAAACTGCAAATAACGTAAACTAATCTAAAGCCCAGATGCACATGAGTAAAAACATAACCTGAAATTCACTGAAATTTCTTTAAAAGCCAAAAAAGATCATTTGAAGAACTTGAGTTTGTACATTTGGTTGCAAGTTTACATCATTATGCACTTTTTAAAACTAAATATGACCATTAGGCCACAGATAAAACACAAAGCACTTAGATCAGATGTATGCATGCATGCATTTAAACGCATGTAAGAATCAAGTAACTTCACACACAAATATCAAATACTCAAAAAATACAGTCTTTTCACACATACCGGACTTCAACCTCGGGTTTGTTGTGTCTTTCCACCACCTGTGAGGAGAAGTTCTCCAGACAGAGAGCTGCCTGCAGTGTAGCACGCACAGCATTCAGGTACGGACGCAGAGTCGCCGTCTGACAAAACAAAGCAAAGCAAATTAAACAGTATTACCTGTGATTATAAATCACATTCGAAATCTCAGAGCAGGCAAGCAAGCGGCTCACAACTTCCACTCTGTTTGTTCCACACACGCCTGAACCTGCAGGAGAATTCTTGGGATACTGTACTCAAGCCCTCCAAACGATAACAAACTATTATATGGTTCAGTCAGCTTGCAAACGCCACAAATCTTTTCATAGACTGCATTTGAAGAAGTCTGTCACTTCCTGAAGTTTAATGCAAGTCATGGAGGAAGTGCAAAAGCTACTGCAAGAAAGATGATGCATTATTAAAGCTGAAGTGACCTTGTTTAGTGTTATGTGGGCTTCCTTTCATTTAGAAAACTCACTGTATAAATATGACATATGTCTGTATGCATGATCAATATTTTCTATCATAAAGCATTTATGTATCAGAAGTTGCAGTATGTGATATGAGCAGTTATATTGTAGAGTTTGTGCTGTGCATGTAGAAGAGGAAAACATACGAGTAACCAATACACAAGTCGACCAGATGTGCATTTGTTCATTCATTTAGACGAAAGGATTTATATCAAACATGTAGAATACACTGATGTTTCATAATAACAGACTGGCTATTAATAAGTTGAGTTTAAATTGGGTCAAATTGCCAGTTTAAACATAATACATAACCCCTAGACTACAAAATGCTGGCAATATTACCACTTTTTTTAATAAGACAGGTAAATTCAATACAAGTCTACTCGAAACTGGGGAATCTGGGTGGGGATGTTAGCTAGTAATTTAGCGCTACCGCGATTGAGCAACTTCACATTATCCCAGAAATAAATAACAGCAGAAAGACATTTGCGTCATGGCGGTGTTAACGTTCTCATAATAATAAGTGTCTATACAAAAGAAAAGGTTCATATTTTTCGGAAGTGCTGAAAGGAAATCCTACCATTTCTGTGTACCCGCTGGAGCAGAAGACGGAAGTGCTACAAACACCGGGCGACTTCCGCAAGTAACGCCACTCATAGGAAGATACCAACTTTGTCTTAGCGGGGGGCGACAGCAGTATAAATGTAATGCGATTTATTTTTTAGACTCTTGATCAGGATATTGAAATGTGATCATTTGATTGTACATCACTCATGATGCATCATTAATATGACACGGAGATTCAGGGGTTAAAATCAGTTTACAGTGCGAAATGGATCTTTGTTCTCATGCAGTTCCAGACAACCTAACAAGGTGTTTAAAATTCGCCTGATACAGATTTTTTTTCATAAATTGTATAAAACGAGTAATGGCAGCACTTTTTATTTGTATATAGATCGATTTTTTTTCAAGCATCAAAATAAAAGTGCAATACATAATTTTTTTCTAAGCAAAAATTCATTGACTAATATACATTTATATAGTGTAACAACTTATATAGCAAAAATAGCAGGAATATTTAGAATAAGAAACGTTTTATAATGAAATTAAGGATCAAAAAGCATCCCCATTTACTCATTTATTTTTCTTTATCTTAGTCCCCCTATCTTAGTCCCTTAGTCCCCCTACAGCGGATGCCCTTCAGGCTACAACCCAGTATTTGGAAACATCCATACACACTCATTCACACACATCCACAATTTAGTTTATTCAATTTACCTATAGCGCATGTCTTTAGACTGGGGGAAACCAGAGCACCCGGTGGAAACCCACACAAACACGGGGAGAACGTGCAGACTCCACACAGAAATGTCAAGTGGTCTAGCCAGGACTCGAACTAGTGACCTTGCTGTGAGGGGACAATGCTAACCACTGAGCCACCTTGTTGCCGCAACCCCATACATTTTTTTTATTTTATTTTAATATTATTTTATTTTTCTATTTAAAATATTTATATTGTGGCGACGCAGTGGCGCAGTAGGTCGTGCTGTCACCTCACAGCAAGAAGGTTGGCGTTTCTGTGTGGAGTTTGCATGTTTTCCCTGCGTTCGTATGGGTTTCCTCCGGAAACTCCGGTTTCCCCCACAGTCTAAAGACATGTGGTACAGGTGAATTGGGTGAGCTAAATTGTCCATAGTGTATGAGTGTGGGTGAGTGTGTATGGATGTTTCCCAGAGATGGGTTGTGGCTGGAAGGGCATCCGCTGCGTAAAATGTGCTGGATAAGTTGGCGGTTCATTCTGCTGTGGCGACCCCGGATTAATAAAGGGACTAAGCCGAAAAGAAAATGAATATTTATATTCTCTGACCATCTTTCAGTACACTAGGCTTTACTTATGTCAATAATATGTTTGTAATCATCTAAAATCTAATACACTTTAGTCTGAGTGCTTATATTACATGTTTAATAAGTACAGGCCAAAATAACTATTTTGTTTAATTTTTACACAAATATATATTACGCATAAAGATGAAGGAACATTATTTAATCTGTGTTTTATTTCTTACAAAATCACATTTATAAATTCACGTTGAGCTGGACACCAAAAATGGTGATGTCTCGTCTTTAGCTGATGTGTACTTTATTTTACATGGAAAGTGTTTTAATATTTAATTTCTGTACAAATAATTTGGATATATAAAAGTCACACATTTGACATTTCCCAAGTGTCAGCAGTATGAAATTTTTAATTCATCATTAATTCACATTTCGTGTTGTTTTCAAAACTTTGCCATATCCTCAAAGGTATTAGTTTGGAGGAAGAATCACTTCAGTTGTTCCACAACAATCATTAGATACCAAATCTTTAATTATGTCTTGTATACACTACTGGTCAAAAGTTTGGGGTCTGTAGGATTTTTAAATCTTTTAAAATAAGCTCATTCTGCTCACCAAGGCTGCATTTCCTTAATCAAAAATACAGTACAAATTGTAAAATTGTTATTGCACTATAAAATAACTGTTCAAAAGTAGTTTATCATCTAATTTAATCATTTATTCCAGTGATTTTTAAGATTAATTTTCAGCTTCATTACTCCAGTCTTCACAGTCACATGATGCTTCAGAAATCACTCTATTAATATTAATAATGCTAATAGTAATAATGACTGGAGTAATAATTCCATTTGAAACTACATACAATAAGAAAGCAGTTATTTATAATTGTAATAAATATAAAAAAAAAAAACTTTTACATTAAATGTCGCCTTGATGAACAGAATAATTTTCTTAAAAAACAAACATGAAAACAAAAACTGACCCCAGACTGTTGACTGATAGTGTAAAACTGGTAAAATATGGCAATGAAGATACATTTAATCATAAATCTGGAATAAATAAACAGGCCAGGCATCTCTGTTTTACATGCGGCGCAAAAGGATGCACGAACATGTTTAAAAAAAACTGGTTCACTGGACATTTTGCAGTTCAGTAACATTGTATATGAAGAAAAAAAAAACATATTTTGCAAATGAAATAAGCAAAAACACTGTTAATGTTAACTTAAATACTATCAGTGCTCTTAGATTACTGCCAGTAACTATTCTGTTCAGTGTAGCAAACAAAATATTAAAATGCATTTCAGAGAAAGCATGATTGCAGCTTATAAAATGTTTATAGAAGATACATCAGCCCCTAAATGTCAACATGAATATCAAAAATAAAATCGTCTGGTTTGTCTTGCAAAGACACTAAATAGGCTGTAAAAATATAATTCTCATCTTCGTCAGAAAGTCTATTTTGATTTCGTCGGCTTCTTGGCGGCAGCTTTTGGCTTTTTTGCAGCAGTTTTCTTGGGTTTGGCGGTCGCCTTCTTCACACTCGTCTTCTTTGGGGTTTTCTTCTTAACAGGGCTCTTGGTGCTCTTCTTTACACTCACTTTCTTGCTCACGGCTTTTTTGGAGGTCGGCTTCTCCGTCTTCTTGGTCGCCTTTTTTGAGGCAGCTTTCTTTGGCTTTTTCTCAACTTTCTTCTTATTGAGCTTGAAGGATCCATTGGCTCCGAATCCCTTCACCTGCACGAGCGTGTCGTTGAGCACGAGCGCGCGGATGGAGGCGCGCAGATACATGCGTCCGTTCTTCTGGTCAAACCAGCTCACTTTCTTCGCTTCGTTGTAGATCTTGAAAAGCGACGAGCCGTTTTTCTCGCCCAGAGTACGGATGGCACCAGTGACAAGCTTGCTGTACTTCCCGGGGCCCTTGCTCTTCTTTTTCTTCTTTTTAGCTGGAGAAGCAGTCACGGCAGGTTTAGCTTTTTTCTCCGCTGGAGCAGGCGCTTGGGCGGGCGCTGACTCTTCGACGACAGCAGACATGATCAAGCTTATGCGTTAAGAGTGTTTTTCCCAAGAAGGTCAGATCAGATGTGCGAGCATCATCACGAAGTTTGTATCAACAGATTTAACGGCGGAACGCGGACGTGATTGAGAACAACAACATCGTCAGCGGAGGCACTTGCGGAGTTGTGTTTTCTTCCACGTCGTTGGGAACTGTTTTCTTGTTAGCTAGACATACTTTACTCGTTCAGATTATTCATATGGGAAGTCCAGAAGGTGGTCTTTCAGATGGAGTGAAAAAGTGGACGAATAAATGCAACAATGTGGCACCTGAAAGCAAAGAAAAGATCATACCCACATAATGCCCAGCGATTTGGGGTAGGGGCACAGACTTTGAGGACGAAATTCTATTCGGGGACATACAGACAGTTTGTGGTCTAAATCTGCTATGAAAGCTTAGAAATGAAAGATTATGGAATTATTTTAATGAGTCGGCGCTATTTATATCTATTAGAAATACAAGCAGTTTAATTTCTTCTAACTAACACATCAAACGCCCTCGCGTGGCTGCAACATTTTTCATTGCATATATCTTGTGTTCCTGATGACTCGCTGCATTTCCTGCCAATGTAGTACTAAATTTGGGCACAAGTAAAGGTACGATGTGTGTATTTGTCGTTTTATGCTACAATAAAGTAATCATTCAAGGTTTTTAAATTATTTATTATATCAAAAGTACACTACTGTACACCATTTTACTGCTTATATAATAAAAAAGTAATGTTTTAAAAAATGCTGATGGAACTCCGCCCTCATAGAGGCATGAGCTTTTTAAGAACTTCAGGGTCCGCCCATAGCAGTAGATCCCTGTAAGTCATACCTAGCTGTAAGTCATACCTAGAATTATAGTTAAAACAAAAAGCCTTAACCGAATACCCTGTAAGTTAGATTTTTTTTTTTTTTGAAATAAAAAAATAGTCTATGACTTAAGATACACCTGTCTGCCTGTGTCTGTCTATATCAGAGATGCCCAAACTAGGGCCCGCAGGCCAAAGTTGGTAACCTTTGATTTGGCCCGCCATCCCATCTGCGAAGAGGTGGCTGAAGGTTAGGGTGAATGCCTTTAACAGAGATCATCATTTCTAATTTAACATAACCTTTTGTTTATTTCAATCTTTCATTGTTGAGCTACAAAAAAGCTAACTATAATTAAATGTTTAAATTAAATGTTGTGCATAAAGCACACTTTTTAAAAATGTAAATGCTGTCGCTTGAAGATAGAGGCCAGTGCACAAGACATTGATGAGCAAATCAATAAAAAGTTCATTATAGAATGTAAAGAAAATATATATTTAAGTATTAATACGATTAAAGTATTTTAAAAGTATTATTTGTTTTTAAATCTTAATAAAATAAAATTACCATGGCAACTTTAATGTAAAAGTTTGGTATATTTACCTTCGGTAAATATACCAAAAAAAATAAAGTTTGGATTTTGGCCCTTCATAAGAAACAGTTTGGGCACCTCTGGTCTATCTATATATATATATATATATATATATATATATATATATATATATATATATATATATATATATATATATATATATATATATATTTAGCAATTCAGCATTTGTGACATTTGCAGTAAAAACTCTAAACATACATTTACAAAGTATATGTTAAGATTATATTAAAACATCTGTTTATATTTTCCAACACTACTAACCACAGAGTTATGATCAGAAAAATATCAATCTGTAAACATTTTTTATTTTTTAAATGGGGACAATAAACATGCATTATGAATGTGGCCAACAAAAAGTTAGCGAGTTTACAGTATACAACATACTTTGTAGAAATTCTGTGAATTAAACCACACAACCCAAAAGAAATAATGTGAATCAAAAGAATAAAATGAGGAAAAAGCTTGGTTATGGATGTGACACCTCTCCATTATGGATGTGACAGATGTGAAATTGGCACTCGTGTGACTTTGGTAGGGCTGGGCGATTTGGCCTAAAATCAAAATTTTGAATGAACATTTTAACTTGATTACGATTAATGAACGATTATTTTTTTATTTTTATTTTTGTCCTCATAGTTCACTGACAGATTTTGGACAGTAAATATGTTCACATATTACAAGTGAGAGATTTCTGAATGAAGGTGCATTGCTTCATTTTAAAATAATTGAAGGAAACACACACTATCTACTATCCATGATTATTTACTGAACATCAATGTGGAACAACTGAAATTAAACCACACATTGCCTAAAACTAAGTCACTTTTTTATAAATAACTTACACTTTTGGAAACAAAATAAATAATTTTCAATGTTTTTCATAATAAAAGAAGAAAATAAGCAGCATCTCTTCTAAATAAAATAACTCTTGTATATCCTGTAAATATTATTTTAAAACACTGCATTTCTTGCATCTTCTGTACACAAATATTTTAAGTAAATAATAATCTTAATGTAATAGAGAATATGCCGTTTCAAGGCATCTCTGGTGCAATAGAGTGCAAAGAACGGCTCAAGAATCAGCCACAGTCTTTAACAGAGTGGGCTTACGTGACATGTAGGGAAAGTAACTGAAAAAATTGTTCTGAAAAAATTAAATCGATTATACTGTAGGTTCTAAATGTTGATTTTAATTACTTTTTAATTAATCGCCCAGCTCTAGACTTTGGTAAATCAAATATAATTGTTTGTAAAACACAGAATTTTTAAAGTATTTTTACAGTACTGTCAAATACAAGCCTACACAAAAAAACTTCTACATTTCTTAAGGGTTTTACTATTTTGTTGAAAACTTTTTCATGGTAAGGTTGACATTTGCATGGAATTGCTCATTACGAGTCTTCGCTGAGGTCCAGCTTCCAGCCTCCGGCGCCTAAACTGCAGCTCTGCACAAGACATTTGGCCAGAGGAGAAATGGTCGTGCCCAACTGAGCCTTGTTTCTCTCTAGGTTTTTTAATTCTTCACTTTCGCCAGTTGGTGAAGTTTTTTCCTCGCCACTGTGGCCACTGGCTTGCATGGTTCGGGATCTGTAGAGCTGCGCATCGATGTATTTGCTGTTCAGTGTTTGGACTCTCAGTAGTGATTATTAAACCACACTGAACTGAGCTAAACTGAACTGAACTTAAACTGAAAACTGAACTACACTGTTTAAATTTACTATGATCTTCTATGTGAAGCTGCTTTGACACAATCTACATTGTAAAAGCGCTATACAAATAAAGGTGAATTGAATTGAATATATAAATCAAACTTCAGAACGTTTTTCAAATGCTAAGCTAAAATAAGCAGTCATTTTTAAACAAAGTAATATATACATTAAAAAGGAAACAAAACAAAAGGAAATGTTTTAGGAGGACGTGAGGGATCTCCCTGCTGCCATCAAATGCCATCATTGGACATTCAGCACTAGATGGCAGCCTCTCTCCAGATACGGTCTGTGTTGTGATGTGTACATGAAGTTCACATCAGCCAAGTTCTGCATTAATAACAAATTGTGAATGAGTGTTTCCTTGCTGCACCCCAGTGAACAGTAACAACCTAAAGCACATAAAAGGCCCTTAAAAACAAGCCTTTTAGACAAAATGTACAAATGAATTTAAATGAGCCACTAATTTACCTAAATAGTACACTAATGAACTGCCCTGAGATTGTGTTGTCATATAGTCGCACAGTGATACTTAAATTATCCGTTACCTTCCTGTGACTGTACTAGCACATTTACAAATGTTATAACCACTTCCTGTTGCACACATGCACACAAAGAGCAAACACCTCTCAATAAAATAAGTCTGTCTGAGACAGAGAAAGGTTAAAGGTCAGTGTAGCACAGGTCATCCTATTCAAACAAGTTTCATCCTTCCCGGTCCCTGTCTCCGTGTGTGTATGTTAGTGTGTGCAACAGTGTATTTTAATATGAGTGTTAAAAAAGGAATTCCAAGTTTTTATGACCCTTAACAAGCTCAATAAACTTTACACACACACACACACTCACTCCAAAACAGGACACACAAGCAGTGAAGAGGTTGAGCTAAACCCCGATTTTATCTTAGTTTTTGAATGCGCCTGTATGACTGTGTGTGATTATTTGTAGATTCGAGATGGATTTGATGGTGGGAAAACATGCCTTCAGGTAGACGGTGAGTGTTTGCATGTGTGTGTCTGTGTATAGGTACGAGTGTGCGTTTGTGTGTGTTAGGGGGTGGGTGAACCGGTGCATGTCAGACAGCAAAGAGTTATCTAGGCATCTGAGCCAAAAGAGCCTCACAAACAGAAGGGAGCGCGCAGGAGGGCGAGAGGGAGGGAAAGAGGAGAGAAGATCAAATAAAAGAGAAAAGAAGGACAGGAGACTCCCTGTAGGATAATGTGTAGGGCCTGATGACACAGGGCAACAACAAATCTGAAGAGAGAGAAAACATCAGGGATACGGGAGTTTTTAGGCAGTGTACAGGTGTCTCTATCTCTCTGGACACTTCTGGTGGCCTGAGCAGCATGTGTGTGCGTGTTGTGCTGTTGTTTTTGCTGGGAGTGTATATGATGTGTGTTCGTGTGTGGTGTCAGAGGGACATTCTGGTGGCCGGACCCCCAAACAGCGCAACATCACCCCCCAAAATACATCAGCCTCACTCTCAGGACTCGAGGCTCAGAAAGACTCCAGAGAACCGCAAACATGCACAGGTAAGCATTAGCAATAGGAAAACATGATCATGATCTCTGTGGGAGATTTAAGAGTGTATCGCTTAACAATAACATCTTCATTGTTAGTATTAGTTAATGCAGTGGTTCCACACTGGAGGTGGCAGGACATTGGGTCTCTTGGTGATTTCCAAAAGTCAAATAAATGTAATTAAACTATTAGAATGACCATATTTAATCCGTAACCCACAGAAGATAAAAATAGGAACATTAAAATAGCAAAAATATGTAAATTAAGCCATCAGCCTTTTAATTTGATTGTGTTACGTTGCAGTAATAACACAGCAATAGTGTTAACTGCAGCAGATTGATTTTATAGCACCAGCTTAAATATTCTGACACCTTGATGGCAATCAAATACATTAAAAATGAACACAGGTCACAACTGAACATTGAGGATCTCTGAGTGGTGGTCTCCAAAATTAAACTAAGAATAGACTTGTGCTGAAAACATTGTGCCCACCAGTCTCATTAGATAAGGTTAATATTAGATTAATTTAATAAATTACTATATAAATTATAGCCTACGGTTGTTGGACTGCTGCACATTTTTGTGTTGTCAATATGCTCGTTTTTATATAGGCCTATTGATCCGTCCACATCTGAGGAATGTGGGGTTCGCTAGTCACTGGCTTTGTTATTTTGGGGGTCGCAGGCTGAAAAGTTTGGAAACCCCTGAGTTAATGCATTAGATAATATAAATGTTCACTGACAATATATATATTTTTTTAATTGTCAAACATTATTATTGTTAGTTCCTGGTGCATTGTGTAATATAAACAGATCGTTTTTAGATTTAATTAGTTTTTTTACCTAAATAGTAAAATAGTTTAATAGTAAAAATGCCATAGGGTTGTTATTTATTGATACGTGTTCTAGCTAATGATAACAAGTGGAACCCTATTGTGAAGTGTTACCCTCATTTGTTTTCCAACAGATATCATTTATTAATGTTCCTCAAGTGCACTAGTATTACCAAACATTTAAATATACTTCATTATATTAGTCATATAAATTTAAGTTAATGCTAATGCTAATCTAATCTAATGCTAATGCTAATCTCAATATTTAGTAACAAACAATTAAAATATAAAGTTGTATATGCATGCGTTACATAAGTTTCACATGTAAAACATATGAAACATGTAGTTTTGGAACATTTTCATGTCTGGAAAAAATGTGATCACCTGGAAATTTTTGCTAAATATTTCAAAAACACACTTTATTTGACTTGTTTTATATATGATTTTTCTGACACACATATTTTTTTATGTGAGGCAAAGTTAGTATACTTTGTAAAAAACACAACCATAAGTCCAAGGCACTCAAAAAGTAAGTAAAAAAATTAAAAAGCCTTTATTAATATTATGTTAATATTAAACATTATGTTATTAAAGGCTTTTTAATTTTTTTACTTACTTTTATGAGTGCCTTGGACTTATGATTGTGTTGTTTACCTTATCCCTAATCCCTTTTCCAAGGAGCAACGACACATTAATTACCCCGAAGCACTTTTTGCTTGATTTTGGATTTTAGTATATTTTATATTTGCTTTGTCTTTTTTATTGATATATATATATATACAAAACATTTTCTTATGTAGGCCCAAAAAGCAAACTTGATTAAGGCTAGTGGGCCAAAGTTAAATATAGTTACCATGGGTAATTTCTTAATTTACTTAATAATATTTAAAAAATAACTAGAAAACGTTGCTTTATATTAACTAATACAGTATAATTTTATTTACATTTTATAATGAACATATTATCGTAAAAACAAAAACAATCTCATTTATAACAGAATGGTTACACTAGTTTTTGCCTTGATTTGCTCTCCGATGTCTTCTGCATGGTCCACTATTCGTCGTGTGACAGTATTTATATTTCTAAAAATCAGATTCATTTACATTTAGTTGAAACATTTAATTCAGTTTGCTTATTTGTAGCTCAGCAATAAACAAACAACCAAAAAAAATGTTTATGTCAGATGGGATGGTGGGCTAAATGAAAGGTTACAATGGGCCAACTTTGGCCCACAGGCCCTATTTTGGGTATCACTGTTATAGAGAATATTAACTACTGGAAATATTGCATATAACAATACTGACATTAATAAAAAGTGTTAACATATGAAGAACTGGAATACTGAGACTGAATAGACATTTGTGTTTCATCGATTTGTGTCCCGCAGGTGTCTGACACCTCTGAGCGGCTCATCCAGCTGCAGCGCTGTATGCTACAACATGAATCAGTGGCTGTGAGTCAGGGAGATGGGTCAGACTCACTGGTCGCCTTTCTGGCTCTAATGGCGGCGGTGCTGACTGAATGTAACCTCCACTGCCATAGTCAGAGACTGCGAGAGATGGCCACCAGACTCGGTCATTAACTAACACAACATACAACCACTTACATTTCCTTTATAAATGATGTGGAACAGGCTGAAATAAGGGCCTTTTCCAATTTGTTTATTAAACTAACCACTCTTCATCATTTGTTATTTCCTTCCTGCTATTCTCTCAATTAAGCTAACACACTTGGCAAACAGAGGTGCTGTTAGGAATGCAAGAAAACGGACCCGCGACAGCCTCCATCTGACCCTTTCATTACCTTTCTCTAACCTTTGTATAACCTTACAACAAACCAAACAATACTGAAATAGTCTACAAGCAAATAATCTAATAATTTACTCTTTAAACAAGCTATATTGCATCAGATGTTATCTCTTCCCCACGATTGACCTCTATTGAATTTATTTTTTTGTTTCTTTATATCATATTGCTATAGCCTGTTTGATAGAATTTAATTCAGAGAGGAACTTCCCAAATCAAAAATAATCTAGGCCCTGTAGTTGGAAAATAACTATAAGGTATATTAAAAACAGTTCTAACGGTGTGTTCTTCCTCATTGTATCTTCCTCATTGTGCTAGAATGATAAAAGATCATTTCTAATCCCATTTATGGATGGAAAATTTTAAGATAAATGTTAAAAATCTTAATGAACTCCTTGAGGGTTGCCTTGACTCTCTCTCTTTCGGTCTTAGAAAATGTGGTGGGCAAAAACGGGGAGAAAGACTTGCTGCTGTTACTGAAGAGTATCACACATTCTAAACCTAATGGCCTCAAACCAAGGACTCCTACAGGTGAGCCACACACACACAAAGATAGCCAGCCAGATACACAGAACAAACACCCTGTGAAGTCCAGCAGAGTATTTATTGCACAAATGTTCACAGATGGTTTGTTTGCATCTATACGGCAGCGCCTCCATCTGCAGGGCTTTACCCTCAAGACTGTCATGAAATCTACCAATTAGGAATCAAAGAGAACGGAATCTACACCATACAGCCCGATCCAAAGCAGCCAGCGCTGGAGGTACAAACATCACATCAGGCAGAGGAACCTAAAAACCTAAATATTTTCAAAATGTTACATTAAATCTTTAAATATATTTTGATTTAAAATGATACAGCAAACAGCTACTTTTGTTATAATAAACGCCACTGTGATTGTTAGTTTGAAATCGAACGCATATCAAATGTGACTGAAAGGCATAGTTCAGCCAAAACTGAAAATTCACTCCTGATTATCTTCTGTTGAATACAAAAGAAGATACTTTGAAGAAAGCTAGAAACCTCTAACTATTGACATCCACCATATTTGGAGGTCAATGGTTACAAGTTTTTAACATTGTTCAAAATATCTTCTTATGTGGTCAGACTCATAAAGATTTAGAACTATCTGAAGGTGAGCTAATAGTGTGTAAATTTTCAGTTTTGGGTGAATCATCTCTTTAATGAGAATAAATGTTTATCCCCCTTTTTGTCATTGTGTGGGCAATTTGATTAAAAAAAAAATTTTATAAAGAGAGAGACCTTTCCTGACATTCAATGTTGTCTAAAGCATGTAAGATCAAATAGTGAGTAGTACACTGTAAAAAAATATTGTTTCCTATTTTGTGATTCACAAATGTTTTCTTTTTTACAGTTGTGAATTGCATTATGGGAGCTTAATCTCTGCTCTGCTGAATTTGGATGTAAAAAATTTAACTTTACAGTTTAACAAGTGAATTTTATTTACATTTTAGCAGTTTAAAATAATTAAAATCTATACGAAATTATAGGCGGCACAGTGGCTCAGTGGTTGGCACCATCGCCTTACAGCAAGAAGGTCACAAGTTCGAGTTTGCACGTTTTTCCTGTGTTCGCATGGGTTTCCTCTGGGTGCTCCGGTTTCCCCCACAGTCCAAAGACATGAATTGGATGAACTAAATTGACCATAGTGTTTGTGTGTGTGTGATTGTGAGCATGTATGGGTGTTTCTCAGTACTGGGTCAGAAGGGCATCCGCTGCGTTAAACGTGCTGGATATGTTGGCAGTTCATTTCAATGTGGCGACTCCTAATAAATAAGGGACTAAGCCGAAGAAAAATGAATGAATGAGTGAATAAGAAATTATATAGAGAGAAAAGTCTGTAAAATAACAGAAATAGTACAGCTAGCCGACAGCTAGCTCTCTGCAACCCTCACATGGTCGGCCGCTGAAGCTAAGCAGGGCTGTGCCTGGTCAGTACCTGGATGGGAGACCACATGGGGGTGCTCAACCTGCGGTCTGTGTGGGTCCTAACGCTTCAGTATAGTAAAGGGGACTCTATATTGCTTTATGAGCGCCGTCTTTCGGATGAGACGTTAAACCGAGGTGCTGACTCTGTGGTCGTTAAAAATCCCAGGATGTCCCTTGAAAAAGTTAGGGGCTTAACCCTGGCATCCTGGCCAAATTTGCCCACTGGCCTCTGCCCATCATGGCCTCCTAACCATCCCCATATCATAATCTTCATCACTCTGTCTCCTCTCCACCAATCAGCTGGTATGTGGTCTGTCGCAATATAGCTGCATCATTCAGGTGGATGCTGCACATTGGTGGTGGATGAGGAGATTCACCCCAATGTGTAAAGGGCTTTGAGTGTTCAGAAAAGCGCTAAATAAATGTAAGGAGTTATTATTATTATTATTACAGAAACAGGCTTTTGTACCGTAATATACAACATCAATTCAAACAATATATCACTTTAAACTATTAAATGTTAATAAAAGTCACTTATTTAACTTTTAAAGGTTAAAAGTTGTTGAAAGAAAGATCAAGGTATCATAATGTAATCCAAAAGTATAAATAAATGAGGAAAAATAACAAATAAAAACATAAATTACAAAATATGTTGACGGCGCAGCCTCACATCAAGAAGGTCGCTGTTTCGAGCCTTGGCTGCTGCCGCGTGTGCTCCAGTTTCCCCCACCGTCCAAAGACATGAATTGGATGAACTAAACTGACCATAATGTATGAGTGTGTAAATGTGAGCGTGTATGGGTGTTTCCCAGTGATGGGTTGCAGCTGGAAGGGCATCTGCTAGGTACAACATATGCTGGATAAGTTGGCGGTTCATTCCGCTGTGGCGGAAAAGAAATGATTGAATGAATAAATCACAAAATATGGAAAACTGCTAATTTTCAGATTTTTTTACAGTGTAGCTCTACAGGACGCAGAAAAACCTTTAAGTGTACTTTGTGAGAGATTTCCTGATGATTTGTCTATTTCAGGCTGTGTGTGACATGGTTTCAGCTGGAGGAGGATGGACGGTGTTCCAGCGTCGATTTGATGGAAAAAACTGACTTTAACCGAACCTGGCAGGAGTACCGTGATGGATTTGGCTCCCCGCAGACAGAGCACTGGCTAGGGAACACATTTCTCTATGCATTAACCGCCAACGGGCAACACACACTCCGAATCACTCTACAAGACTGGCATGAACAGACACGCCATGCTAATTATAACAACTTTAAAGTGGCTGGAGAAAACCAGAGGTATACGCACACACATTCATCTAAAGTCCAGCAACAAATTGAAAAAAAAGTGAATTATTTATAACCGCATATATGATATTTTTTCCTCGAGGTTCCGTCTGACTGCTCGAGAGTACCACGGTGATGCTGGCAATGCATTCAGCTACAGCAAACAGTACAATCACGATGGCAGAGCGTTCAGCACATATGACCGGGATCATGACCGCTACGCTGCTGGTAACTGTGCCCGTTACTATGGTGCAGGCTGGTGGTTTGATTCCTGTTTGGCTGCAAACCTCAATGGACGCTTCCATCACGGCCGTTACAGCGGCATCACAGACGGCATCTACTGGGGTACCTGGTATATCCTGACCGAGTATCGCACTGGGGAAAGATATTCATTTAAGAGCGTTGAAATGAAAACGAGACCCAGGCGAAGCTAGGAAAAAAGCTTTTTTTAAATGATAAATTCTAAATTCTTGATATATAATCAAACTCTTGCACTGCATTTCATCTCAATAATGGCATGAGAACACATTTATGAACATTTATGAGATAATAAATGTCAATTAACATGTTTTGAACAATCTTGTTTTTCTCAAAGTATACTATCCATTTATCCGTTACACTGTCCGAAAAAGAAATCTAAAGAATTTGTGGATTTTATCCACCATAATCTGTAAAGAGTGATAAATAAATTGATTAAACCCCCTCTAACTTTGAACAGCTAAGTTGACTTATTTTTTAAAATTCTGCACATAATTAATTTACTTAATAATTTTAAGGCAACAGGTTTACTCACTTTTTTAAGTAAAGTCAACCAATTCACTTTAAAATCAACGGGTTACTCACTTTTTAGAAGTAAAGTCAACTAACAGCTGTTCACAGTGATGCCACATTTAACCACATTAGACACCTCAATGCATTCACTATCTTGTAATGGTCAACATGTTACTTTCACAGTTCTAATCATATTTTACATATTTAAATGATTGTAAAAATTGACAAGATTTAAATTTCGGACATAATGGGGTTACCATCCAGCAAACAAATAATAAACATTAATAAACGTCTAATAGACATCTAAACGTAGACAGCTTGGCTAAAACAAGGCTAAACTTGGACTGTCTGTGAAAATCGAATATATGTCAAAGAATAGCCCAAAACTAGACTAGACACCAAATAGACAGACTTTATATGTGTAGTCTTTCATTTCTGTTTATTTGACGACTAGTCTAGTTTTGGTCTATTCTTAGATGTCTATTCGATTTTCACTGACAGTCCAAATTATGCCTTGGTTTAGCCAAGACGACTTTGTTTAGACGTCTATTAGACATCTTTTAAAAACAAAAAATGCTTGCTGGGCACTCACCAGTGCAGGAGTTTTTCTGTATTACCTCGGAATAAAACTATAGTTATTTTTTCGTCATATCAGCTAGTGTCTACTTGTTTCTGTTTTCTGTTAGTTTAGCAAAATCATCTTCCAAAGTCTCGATATTGATATTCATACTAGCTCTCTATTAAAGTACAAGATGTCCCATTGTGGGTTCTGGACCAGTGACAACCTGTTGTAATGTTGTGACCTGTTATTCTAACAGTACAATGTTTGCTATTCTTTTAAAGAGAGCAGGAGCTTTATGAGATGCAAATATACTACTTTTACAGCATCATGCTGTGAATACAGGAATTTATTTTAACCATAAATAAAACATTATTTAAAGTCAACATGAAATGAAAATCATCTTTGAATGCACTTTTATGGTTATAATTTGAGTAAACCCATTGTAACTTTGTAACAGTTAAGTTACTTAACTTAATTTTTAGAATTATGCAAATATTCATTTTAAGGCAACAGGTTTACTCTCTTTTTTTGAAGTGAAATCAACTAATCACTTTAAAAGCAATGGGTCTGTCACCACCAGATTTTTTACTATGTAATAACTTGATTCTGATTAAACAACAGACTTTTCAATTTAGTCTATGTAAATCCCACCTTTTTATTTAAATCAAATTCAAGCTTTCAGTAAACAGATCTGCCCTTTTCCAGTCAGCAGGATCGAACCAAGTTACAGCACAATACTTTACACTTATTTGGTGATCCCCTCCCCGAAGACTGACATCCCAAAATGGCAACAGCTTCCTCCATGTCAATACTTTTACCCAATATTTGTCCATTGCTCCAGTCAACCAATTTCCTATAAAGTAAGAGTCAGGTCTTCACATCAGGGTCCTGATCACCCTGTAGCCTTGAAAAGAGGTTCAACAGGTCTGGGGCGGCGTTTCATCATTTAGGGCATGAACAATTAATACTAAAACGTATGAATGAGATTGTACAAATTCATATAAATAAGCCACTGAATAAAAATGTACAAATTGACATGAGATTGTGTTGAACAATGAAACTAAATCCAAAATTATGAAAGCAATACAAGCTGATCTGAAATAAATGGGTATCAAATGGCTGATCAAAGGCTTTGGTTTATAGCTGTATGCTCAGCTTGTTTCAACTCACACACTCTCTCTGTTCAGCCTCCAGATGAATGGCTGCCCTAAAATATCCTGCCACTGACACATTCTAACCTATAAATCCTTATTGCATCTTTGACTAAATGGAATAACAGTAAACTGTGGACTTGCTGGGTTTGGAGCTGTAAAGAGCAAAGGGTTTCTTGTAAGTCGTGACAGTCAAGGTGTTGAGATTTTTGTGCAATGGCATCATAGTTAATAAAATATACACAAACAAACTCGCATGCACATGGCATTCAAAAGATGGACCATGGAGCTGAACCCTGTGTGTGGCAGAGGGTGAACAAAGGGAGTGGGAATCTGTTGAATCTACCCCTTTTAACTGTGTTCACAAAGAGATGCCAGTCTGTTCTACACGTTCTCTGCATCTATTAATAATCTTTCGCCTATGATCTGCAGACTGCCAACCAGATGTGATATTTCACAGACACTCGCTAACGTACACATTCGAACCCACTCATGCACACAAAGTCATGCTGTAGTAGGTTGCCGTTTTAAGTATTTTTCATATATTCAGTAGCATACTATATATGGGACATATGGGATATCAGAAATGTCTCACTCCCGAGAGAATGTCAGTATTTTATAAAGCAGAAATCATCTATTCAATTCACCTTTATTTGTATAGCGCTTATACAATGTAGATTGTGTCAAAGCAGCTTCACATAGAAGATCATAGTAAATTGGAACAGTGTAGTTCAGTTTTCAGTTTAAGTTCAGTTCAGCTCAGTTCAGTGTGGTTTAATAATCACTACTGAGAGTCCAAACACTGAAGAGCAAATCCAACGATGCACAGCTCTACCACTCCCAAACTATGCAAGCTAGAGGCGACAGCCTCAATATATCTCTATATTTAAAGTTACATCATGTAGCATTTTTCAAAATTAACTTGATTGTAACTCTATCTTCCGATTTGTGTTTTTGCCTTTCTCTGAATTACTGTGATCAGCCTTTAATGTGTTTTTAATGGGACATTGCATACATGAATCCTTCCCCATTCAAAAGTTGCTTTGTCTGCTCTTGCACATGTATGGTGTGGGAGTAGCATGAAGCTAAATGTTTGTCAAGAAGCATAGTGTGGACCATGCAAAATAGCTTGTAAAAAGAATCTACAAACAAAACCGGACGTATCTGTAATAACACCTGAATCAACATTGCTATGACATTTTTAGAGGATTTCACTTTGCAAATCAGTGCCACATTCATCAACGCAGAGCCAGAGCACAACTAAATGAATGTTCTTCCATGCAGTTTTATTTATGCACCGCCAAAGGGCCACGCAGTGAACCTTTAAGTTATGCGAATGAGGATTTGATGCTCACAATTAATAGCACTGGTGGTTTTTTTTTGTCCGTTCATCTTTTTTATAGTTCGTGAATGAATAAAGAAGATCAAAATAACAACAAACACATATAAACTCTCAATAAAGGCCTCTCGTTTACCATCTAGATCATGGTGAAGCAGAAGCCTGCTCGCCTGTTACCACAGTATCCTGGCTGAGTGCCTGGCTGGTATGATAAGGAGATAAAAGGAGTGATGGAGAGAGAGATAAAGAGAGAAGGAGAGGGGGAACTGACAGTCTGCAGGCACCCAGTCCGGAAACCCAAAGCGGGCAACAGTTACCCAGCACATCCCCTTAAAGCTGAAAACACTCATACACACATACACTTACTCTCTTACCACACATCTTTGCTTACTGCACAAACTGGAGATAAGCGTTTGTGCATTGGCCTCCAAGAAACTGTCAAAATCGAGATATTTATGTCATCAGAAGGCCTTGATTTAGCTAGAAATGTCTTAATGTTAAGTAATCAATGATATATGGTAGTCTGTTCATCTAAATAATGCCATATGTATATATGTGTTTGCCAGTATTCCTGTTTAATCAGGCAGGTATATTGGAAAACAGGGCCTGAGGTGTCTGGCATGTTCACTTACTGTAGCTTTAAGTGAAGTGCAATGATTCTGAATGCCGAGAATGGCCAGGAGATGGCAGCTTTGTGCTAAAAATGATCAAGAAACAGATCTCTGGTGTTTTGATTGAAGCTTACTAAAGATGCTGATTGCCAGTAGATTCTTAATAGGCTTTGTATAATTGAAACTAGGGTAAATTATGAGTAAATAAACAGCTGGAAATCCAGAATCTAAGAGACTGAGGATTTAGGAGATCCATGCGGTTATTCATCTTGTCCCTATCGTTTACTAACATACTGCTTTTAGTGTCATTTGTGCACCGTATTAATTGAGGATTTATGTCCTTCCAGTTTTAATTACAATACCAAAACACACTGAAACAGTTATTTAATATGGATCTACATGTTATCTTCACTCTTGTTTATTGTTATAATAAAAAAAAACCTTTGATATCTATGGTACACAAAAGGTTTTTTTCATTATCGAAATATTCTTTACACTAACTTTTATAATACCAAGTCATTTTTTAAGAACAGTTCACAGAAATAGTCTTTGTGGAAGTAAAATATATAAAGTAAATGTCTTACAGACTGGCATTTGTCATTTATTTATTTATTTATTTATTATTTATTATTTATGTATTTGTTTATTATTTATTAACTTACGTATTCATTTATATATTTTTTATTTATTTATGTAATCATTTATTATGTATGTATGTATTTATGTGTTTAATTATTTTTTATTTATTTATGTATGTACTATTTATTTATTTATTTACTTATGTATTTATTCATTTATGTATTTATTATTTATGTATTTATTTATTATTTATGTATCTGTTTATTATTTATTAACTTATGTATTTATTTATATATTTATTATTTATTTATGTAATCATTTATTATGTATGTTTTTATTTATGTGTTTAATTATTTTTTATTTATGTATGTATGTACTATTTATTTATTTATTTATTTATCTATTTTTAATGTATTTATTTATTTGTTTATTATTTATTTACTTATTTATGTATGTTTGTATTTATTTATTTATTTATTTATTACATTTAACCAAAAAGGGACACATTTTGTCATTTAAAGCTAAATGAGTTATCAGTCTAAAATTTCCAAGTGACTTTAAATATTTTAAAATGCTCAAGAATGCATGATTTGAACAAGTAACTCCATGCTATACCTTCAAATCCATGAATAAAAAGACACTGGACTGGCTAATTCCCTTTTAGGCCTCTAAAGACAACTCCTAAACTTCCTGGCATGACACACACACACACACACACAAAATTGACCTGACTCCATCCCTAAAATATTTTACACAGAGAAACGTTAGCAGATTCACAATTAAGGGCTGAGATGTCCTGGCTAAAATCTCATCATATCAACTCTAATATGTGTGATGTTGCTCTTTTAAAAAAGAGTGGATCAGTGTGTATAAAGTTAGTTTGTGCAACATGAAATTAACTGGTCGAACTGGGAGTGATTGCACCTAATGACTGTAAGGCGTGAATAAAAGCAAGTGTCCGTTACAGCACCTGTCCATCTGTCTGAAGAGGGATGTGCATGTGTATGACACACACATTGCGGTGCACCAGCGCTCCGTTTCATACCGGAATTCAGCCAGCAGCCCTGTATCCTGATGTGGTGAAAACCAGGCCTGCAAGGCATTCTGGGTATAGGAGGGGGAGATGGGTTATTCACACTACAACATCTTCACACACTTTCATTGACATTCACAAACAGATGTACCAAATTTACACACACTCACAGATTCCCACATAATTAGGGTTAAAATCAAGACAAGAGTATGCTTTTATGGAGCCAGATCAGTTTCAAAAATAATGCATTTACAAACTAAAAATCATACATATACAACACAATTCACAATAACAAAATAAAATGTTTAAATACACGATTCGTAAATTCACAATTAAAAAGCATAAATATTTTCTGTAAATAAATTGGGTTTGTGTATTTTTAAATTGTGTTTTGAACTTACGAATTGGTTATGTGTATTTTTTAATCGTGTTTTGAACTTACGAATTGGATTTGTGTATTTTTGAATCGTGTTTTGAACTTACGAATTGGATTTGTGTATATTTGAATCGTGTTTTGAACTTACGAATTGGATTTGTGTATTTTTGAATCATGTTTTGAACTTACGAATTGGATTTGTGTATTTTTGAATCATGTTTTAAACTTACGAATTGGATTTGTGTATTTTTGAATCATGTTTTAAACTTACGAATTGGATTTGTGTATATTTGAATCGTGTTTTGAACTTACGAATTGGATTTGTGTATTTTTGAATCGTGTTTTGAACTTACGAATTGGATTTGTGTATTTTTGAATCGTGTTTTGAACTTACGAATTGGATTTGTGTATATTTGAATCGTGTTTTGAACTTACTAATTGGATTTGTGTATTTTTGAATCGTGTTTTAAACTTACGAATTGGATTTGTGTATAGTTGAATCGTGTTTTGAACTTACGAATTGGATTTGTGTATTTTTGAATCGTGTTTTGAACTTACTAATTGGATTTGTGTATTTTTGAATCATGTTTTGAACTTACGAATTGGATTTGTGTATTTTTGAATCATGCTTTGAACTTTCGAATTTAATTTTGTAAAGGTATTATTTTTGAGACTGATCTGGCTCCATATGCTTTCAGATATAAACTTCATTATCATATACGGAATTGACAATAATTCAATAGTAATGTAACTGAAATGTAACTGAATAACATTTCATAATTGAAGTCTTAATTTTGTAATATGTATGTTTAACTATGGTTTCATAAAATATTGGCAGCATATGTGGTGTTCTAATAAAAATGAAGGAAAAAAAACACATTAACAATTAGGTTTGTGTAAAATTCAAAGAACTGAAATGCAGGTCCGCTCTCTAAAATACATACTCATAACTTTCAGTGATAGTTAGCTGATGCCTGGTAATTGTTGTTAGGTAGTGTACTGTATTGTAGTTATAGTTTAATATTCCCTTCTTGTCTTGTGCCCAAGAAAGGGAAAATATGACTGACAGGTTGTTACTAGAGTATGCTGTTAATACTGTCTTCCTGATTCTCTTGCGGAGGAAATGAACAGCAATTAAGGAATCTGGGCAGCATTGTTGAGCTTGTGCTGTTATGAGAGAGGGGGAGAGAGAGAGAGAGAGAGAGAGAGAGAGAGAGAGAGAGAGAGAGGAGAGGAGGAGAGGAGAGAGGAGAGAGAGGTAGAGAGAGGAGAGAGAGAGAGAGAGAGAGAGAGAGAGAGAGAGAGGGGGAGGGAATAAGGGGGCACAGGGATACGTTTTAATGTGCACGTCTTTTTTTTTTTTTTTTTTTAATCTTAAGATTTGTTTCAAGCATGTGCCTTACCAGATCTTTGTTTTTACAAGGGACCCAGATTGCATAATGATCTGCTATTCTGTATTTAAATGTATAGTAGTTAACCTAAAAGACTTTTATAAATGAGCTCTTTCCTATATTCTCATAATATATATATATATATATATATATATATAAATAAACGTAAAATTAACAGATGAGCGATGTTTTTTTTTTTATTTTAAACACTGTCAAAACTTTGTCAAACAGGTTTACAGGCAAAGATTAAGATAAGCAAAGATACTGCTATATGTAATTGTTCACACTTAAAAATAAAGGTTCCAAAGGGGGGGTCTAAAAACTATTTTTGGTTCCCTAAACCAAAACGTTCAGTGGGCAGTAGCATACTTATAACTTCATTGACATTGATTACAATATAAAAATTCAAATGTCATGTACTATCTTTAAATAACACCTTAGGGTTTTTTTCAATGAGCATTTCAATGAGTGCCCAAAGGTTAAATGACTTATTTTTCCACTGGGTTTAGAATATTTGAATATTGTAAAGAACCTTTTGTGCTAAAGAACCTTTTGTCCAATGAAAAGTTTTTGAATGTTAAAGGTAGCCTGTTTCACGCATTTCAAGCCAATCAATAATGTTTACATGTTTTTAAGAGTGTAAATCAAAAGCTTTCCATCATTTCCAATGTTTAATCACAGGTATAATCACAATCATCTAACACTACTTTATATCCTCAAGTTAGAAAATGTTTACTATTTAAGCTGCCAATTGATTTAAGCAAAACCAGAAAAAATGACAATTCTGAATGGCGATGGCAAGCAATCTTGGGTAAGATACTTTAAGTATTTATATAATACTAATTACATTATTAAAACTGGATTTAAATTGCATTTTAATTACGTAAAGTAATGAACTATTCCTTAAGGAATTTAAGGACTCAAAACTAAAATCGCTGTAAATCTCAATAGAATTTAAATTATTTTAATACTTTAACCTTTTATTGGGCGAAGAACCATATAGTGAATTCATTGACATTGATTGCAATATATAGTTTTATATATTATTATAATAATGGTTTTCCAATGAGTATTTCAATGAGTGCGCAAAGGGTTAAATTTGAGTCAAACATGACCTTGAGCTTTATAAAAAAACATTTTAATACTTAAGCATTTTAATAAAAATGTTGCTGCTCTGGATTGATTTAGACAGAATTGTTGAATCTATATAAGGCAAGTACATACCGTATTACCTAGCTAAAAATGAAGAGTATCGCTTCCTTTACGTTTAAGTATAATTACAGTAACTAGTAACTGTGTAACTAATTGCACCCAACACTGGCGGCAAGCGATGTAAAGGAATGTCATCTCTCTCTCTCTCTCACCCTGCCCGACTCTCTCTCTCTCTTTCACTCATCAAAGTGATGGACAGATCTTATGAGAGTCAGGGTAGGTGGTCAGCGGTTTCGTGTTGTCATTGACCGCGCACGAGACGGATCTGCCGAGACAGACAATACGCGCGCGCTGGCCAGAAACTTATTCCCTGAATAATTAAAGCTCGGGAGAAGTCAATGGAGGACGTTGTATTGCTTCGTTTAAGCAAAGGAGAGAAAAAAATGAATACTCACCTCACCTTGAGCAAATGTTTTGCCACTTTCTCTAAGCGCTGCTTTGTCTTTAATTTTATGAACTCCAATTATTTTTTTCTTAAGATGCGAGTTCACTGTCAATGCAATACAATACAATTTTTGTCCAATATAAAGTTAAAAAAATTATGATATTTGTATTGCCTGTAGATGTCGTATAGCATATTTTAAGTGCTAAACATTTTCAGAATCCCTTAATTATTAATATCCATTAAAACAAACATTATTTTGAGCGAAATGTGGATTAATCAGGCATAAACATGAAACCAATGAATAAATATAGACGCGTGGTGTAAATTAGGTTTCAGGTGTCAAGCTGGAAAAACGGTAAATTCTTATTGGCTGGAGACTCATTTATCCTGCCGGGAGGAGTCTGCCCTCTGCCTCTGCTTCATATACAACTCTTTTGCACGCTGGTTTTGACAGATTGCTCTGTGACCACCTGTGCCCATCATCCTGATGCTGATCCCTGTACCTTTTGAACTGTATGCGCGTGCCATGGAGTTGCAGTGACGAGATAGATAAGGTCGGTAACTGTTCTTGGACTATTTCCAACCCACTTTATTGTTTGTTTACCAAGATTTTGCTCTCAATCATGATTTAAAGATCTACATTAGTTCACACCAAGGCACAAAGCGGTGGTGATCAGCTGTGGCATTAGTGTGTTATCTCTATCTTTGAGGTCGTCGACGCGTGCAGCCACTTGAAAGTGGGGAAGTGATAAAAACTGTATTGCGTTTCAGGAGACACGCGAACTCCTGATTTCACATATTCTTGTTAGCCTGGGCTAGCGTTTACGCAGTCGTATTTAATAACTTAATCTAAGGTAATCAAAAGAATAAAACACGCCGGATGAACTTGGATTAACTTATCAAGCTTTCTAATCGCACAGGAATATCGGCATCCCTACTGGAAAGAGAGATGATGGAGCCCGCTGCGGAACCCCGGTGGATGATGCATGCTCATCATTCAGCCGTAATGGGCACCTCTGATTCGGTGTCTCCTCATGCTGGTCTGGGACATCATAGTTCGGGCTATATGGAGCCAGGAGCCCCGTTATTACAACCAGACGAGGTGGATGTATTTCTCAGTCATTTGGACTCTCAGGGAAACCCCTACTATCACACACACGGGTCCCACTCTCATTCCCGTGCACGGATGTCTTACAGCCAAACGCATGGTGAGTAGGCCTGCGTCGAGATCTAGCCTTTTTTGACAGTGTCGCTTTTTTATATTTTAGAAGAACGGATTGTTTTTTTACTCTTTTTTTTTTTTGATTTCCACAATACTGAAAATAGAGCATGCATATTTTTTATATCCACTATTGTCAGATTTAAAAGAAAAAATAATTTCATCTGCGAGATAATTTTCTTTTATTATTCTAAAAGTAAATTATTAGGATTTTTTAAAAATTACAAATGAATAATTAAATGGCAATCTAGTTCTCACCTGTGGTGTCATTCAATGAACGCAAGTTCCAGCTTAATTTAATTCAGCTTATTCGCAAATTGTTTTCTCACCGCAATTATTGTGTTAAAATATTACAAATTAAATACTATTTTACATAGGCTACGCCATGTTTTAAATTTTAATATAATTTAGCCTATAATATTATGATATCCAATATTAAACAAACTTGCCTTTTTGTCTACATTTTCTAAATAAATAGGCTAATCATGAAAACAAAATAGCTATCGTTTCGCAGACGTAAAGAAAAACAAACAAAACAAAAAACATCGGGTTGAAGGTAATTATTAATTTTTAAATAATGTTTTCTTTTGGTTTTGATCTTATATTTAAAGATTAGGCTATTTCAAATGACATCAACTGTTCCACGGAGAACATTTAATAAATTTGATTAATCCACGGGGCAAACGATCTTTATGACAGATTTATGATATTTTATGATTCTTTTTATTTATTATTTTATGTACTGTGTGTTTTGTATGTGGCAGCCCTTGAGATCAAGGCAATTTTCATTATATGGCAAATAAATGTTCTCATAGGTTACTCCTACACATTCTCGTAAAAACAATTCACACTGTTTCAAATCAGTCAACTTCTCAATCACTTTTCAATTTTGCAATGTAAAACATTTTGGAGCTTCCTCAATTGAACTGTGTGCAGACGGGCCAATTTATCCAGCCCGTTTTACAACGTAATTAAACATGCAAAACTGAACTGACTCTGGCAATGCACCTGTAAGACTATACATTTTTTTCTTTTTGCCAGCACGCCTTACGGGTGGCTCAATGTGTCGACCTCACCTGATCAACACTCACGGTCTTTCTTTACTGGACAACAGCAAATCGACCTTTTCGACAGCTCAGCACCACGGCTCGTGGACTGTCAGCCACCTGGGCAAAGCGGTTCTGCATTCAGCAGGCGCCGAAACCCCCACCGGCCTGTACGCGGGCACCGGTGCGCCAGCCTCGGGTTCGATGCCGTGCCTGTCGATGACGCAACACTGCAGCGCTCAGCTCTACTGCCTGCCGCCCACCCCGCCCAAAGACGCGTCCCCGGACCCGACCTGTGCCGCGGTAAGGGATGCCGCGAAGTACCATCTCCATCTAGTTGACGGGATGAAGATGGAGGGCTCCAGTCCAATCCGTAGCAATCCGCATCTGGCGCAAACGACACCCCCTATACCTTCATATCCCGATTATTCAGTAGCCGGAGCGCACGAGTATCCCGCCAGTGTGTTTCACTCCAGAAATCTGCTCGGAAACATGTCGACAAAATGCAAAAGTAAAAACCGCGCTTTCTCAGGTAAGTTGAGATTTTATAGCGAAACCAACAAAAGGTAATAGTCAGTCCAAGTTATTTTCTATATTAGCAAGCACTGAATAATGAAGATGCTATACTTTTGAATCAATGCAAAACATGAGGAGACGCAATGCAATGAATTACAGTATTTGTAAATGTGATAACATGATAACCAGGTTTAATTTTGACAGCAATATTAAAATAAAAAAGCACTAGTACTATTCATAATTATAATGGCATAAATAGGCCAATTAGCCTACATTTAAGTTGTTTTATGAAACATGTTTGGTTATGGTCACAAATCTACTTTATTTATCCACTTTCTGGGAAGTCAAATAGTTCAGCGCAATTAACCAGCTACACAATTCTATCTTGACAATGAATATCAACGTATAAAATTATCAGTTAACACTTGATTTATGAAAGCAGCACATTAAAATAAGGTATTACCTGTACAGTTGCTTCCTGTGCGCAATTCTTAACCCACCAAAAGATGGCACATAGACATGACCGAAAGAACTGAAAAGTAAAAAAGTTTTAATAATCAGTCTGTAATAAATAATGTCAGCACAAATAAGCTGTTTTCTCTATTTCCCACCCTCTCTCTCTCCTGATGTGTATCGGGTGCCAAAAGGACGTGAATGTGTAAACTGTGGAGCTACATCGACTCCTCTGTGGCGGAGAGATGGCACAGGTCATTATCTGTGTAATGCATGTGGACTCTACCACAAGATGAATGGGCAGAACAGACCTCTCATCAGACCCAAGCGCAGATTGGTATGTGCCACACACACACACACACACGTCTTAACCACACCATTACACAGTTCAAGTACAACCATAGTAAAAGACACCACTCTAACAGACAACTGAAACCTGCTCTAAACAACATATACTGTGTTCAAGCAGTTATGATCAGTTTATGTAACATTGTTATGTTGTCTGAGCTACACGATCAGTCATACAAAGCCTTTTATAATTTGATAGTGCCATGAATAGTCTGTGAATAATGTCTAAATATTAATGACAAAGAAACTGGTTCATGAGGTTTAGACAATAGTAACACATTTAAGGAAAACTGCCATGCATTTCCGAACAGTGTTTTGATCTCTGTTCTCACTGGACGCACTAACAGAGAATGTGTACACAAAATGGAGAGAGAGGGACAGAAAAAAGAGAAAAAAGCACATGTCTGGGTGTGTGTACTGGACCATGGCCCTATTGATGGGTTTAAATAGCAAGTAATAAATTAGAATTCATTAACCTGAAGAGAAGTGTAAACTTGACCAGAAATCAGATACTTCTGCTATTCCTGACTGGCCTATATCATCTTACCTTAAATTGAGTATTCCATGACTGCAATGTTAAAAATTCAGCTTCTCCAAAGATATTTTCATGTTGAAAGATATTTTTTCAGCTTTCTATCAACTTTATAGATGTCTGGTGTACTGGTTGAGCACAAAGCAGCAGCACATTCAATGCCACTAAAAGGAAACATAATAAATCTGCTTGAAAGTGACGGTGTTTTGTTTAAGATGGTATTAGCTGTAAATTAGGCTTGAGTCAGTGTGTGACGAGTGCTTCTGCACCAGCTACAGGTCGTATATTAGAAGAGCAGAGACAGCTCGGTCCATTTGTTTCCTTGGCAGGATGTCTGTCCGGTACCGATAACTTTGTGAGACCCAAAAACGCTTCCTTTTGTGGTTGTTTTCTAGCCGTGTTTTCTTTCAGCATGTTGAGTGCCTACTTTACCTGTATAGTTCTGTGAATTTATGGCGCACTTCTGTTTGGCCTAAGGAATTTGAGAGTCAAGTCATAGATTCTGTCCAGCATCAACCGGCTTCTTTGATCAGTTTCTTAGTTTTAAATTGAATTCCAGAAAGTATTTGTAAGTTTTGTTTGTCTATATTTAATTGTTTATGTCAAACTTTATTTTAAGGTGTCAATGTTTTACGTACTTAGTATAGTAATTACAATTAATTATGCATAATTACATGCAAGTAACCCTAAACCTAACCTGCCTTCTAGCACTAACCATATACTGTAGTAAGTACACGTAATTATTCATTCGTATAATTCAGAAGTGAAATGAAGTTACATTGTAACAATGACACCTTAAGAAACTTGTTAATTTAAATAGCTTCAGTATTTATGTTTTCCTTGCCTATATAAACAATTTAATTAAACATTTTTAATGCTCTTGCTTTGTATAACACAAAGCTGCATTCAGTTTGTTAGGTTTACATGTTCTTGAGAGAAGAATACTGTGAAAACTATCTTAAGATGTCATTGTATTGGTTTGGCAGTTTTGTCATTAAAGTTGGGTTGTGCTTTTTTAACAATTAATTACTGGATCGTATAAGGTAACAATAAGCTACACAAAGATTAAGATTACGTTCAGGGCTAGGTTTAGGGATAATCCCTAGTTATTAAACAATTTATTTATTGACTATAATAAATATGCACGTGTGAAACAGGATTGTAAAATAAAGCACTACCACAGTTTGCTTTAAGCTTTAAACATTTTTGTGCATGTCTGTAATGCAGTCTATGTCCAAAAGAACAGGACAGGTTTGAATTTTCCAAAACAGGACATTCCAAACAGGATTTGGAGTCTCAATCTTCATATTATTGTTATGAGGTCTAACCACAGTTCTATTCATTTGTCTTTCAGTGAGGTATAATGTGTAATACGATACTCTGCCCAAAAGACAAATCCAAAATATAATATGCTGAAATTAAAGAAGAGTAATATACTGAAAGTTTTAGGAATTAAAAATACATTTTGCACATGCATGTTGTTTTATTATATAGTACATTTTAGTTACAATAACCCTCTTGAGTTGTATGATTTCATTTATGAATCAGATTGTACGTAAATATTTGTATGCTGAAGTGACCGATTTTTGCAGAATTACAGAATCTTTTTTTTTTTTCGCTGTTCAACCCTACTTAATTTTTTCACAACTCTTAGTACTTGATCTTAATGTCTTTGTCTGTTGCAGTCAGCATCTCGACGAGCAGGCACCTGTTGTGCCAACTGCCAGACTGGGACCACCACACTCTGGAGACGTAATGCCAACGGAGAGCCCGTCTGCAATGCCTGCGGTCTATACTACAAACTACACAATGTGAGTAAATTTGTATGCATCAATGCACAATGTAGAATATAAACACAAAATTGCAGATTCAATCTACTCTAATGTCACATAAATTGTCAAATTTGTAATAAATAAATATAAAATAGGTCCGTTCACCTAATCACATTGCCATATGGATTAGAGTCTATGAATATTAAAGTGCAAAAAGACTATTTAAAGATGAAGTCTATGTAGTGTTAAAGCTAGGAAGGCATGTTCTGTCTTCCTGCGAATTAATGGCAGTTTTTTATATTACACATACATTTCTTAAGTATGTGTAATGCTGCTCTAGTATTTTACCTTTTAAATAAGAATTCCTATTTTCATATCATGTTTGCCGAGACACTGAAGCATCTTGACAAACACCTTTCAGAATTAAACATTGGTTTATCTTAATTAATTTAAGAAATACTGACAGAAAAGACATGTAACAGTGACAAAGCACTGCAGGAAAGACAGAAAAAAATGTGGGCACGAAATAATCTGTTCCCTTGTTTTAAAAGAACAATACATATTTTTCACCCCTAGAGGGAATGAATTCACAACAAACAAAAACGTAGTTTAATGACCGAATGTGGAATCATGGAAGTTGTCATCTTCATTACATCCTACAGCTCTTCTGAAATCATTCATGGTTAAACTGTTTAAAACTTATTATCATGGTAATATGAAGCAAAGTAAAGGTTATTGCACACTGAATCCAAAATTTTCGTCCGTAATTTTGTAAAAAATTAATTAGACCTCACGTTGTGTCAGTCATATTGACACACTGCCTCCGAAACTTTCGTCTCTCATAAAAAAAATTTAAACCAGGTTCGATTTTGTTCCTGCTTTTCGCATCCGAAAAAGTGCTTTGAGAGATGTTTTGACAGTTCAGAGCCACCATACAAGCAAAAAGCTAAATACAGAATACAGTCATTTTAGCTACAGATAACTTTAGGACAAACACAGTGCATAAAATAAAGACAGAATGTGGCGGACAGTTGAGAATCCGCTGGATTAAGTGACTGGTGCACCTCTGCCCTGCTGCGGTTTGGTGTGTGTGTGTGTCCATACATTTGACGTACTGCTCATAGACATTATGGGCCCTATCATATACCCGGCGCAATGCGCGACGCAATAGTTGTTTGCTAGTTTTAGTTTGGCGCAAGAGTCGTTTTGACGTTTTGCGGCACAATGTTTAAACAGCAAATGCATTTGTGCTCATATGTGCGCCCATAGGCATTCTGATCTAAAAAAGGAGGTGTGATGAGGCGCATTGCTGGGGCGTTGCTATTTTGAGAAACTTTAATAGACTGTTCTATAGACCAGAACAAAGCCGGTCTATTGTCCAGCGCAGAGCGCGTTAGTTATGCACCTCGCTTACACATTGCTTAATACAAACAGGATGAACAGCAATACGCAAATATCTTTACTTATGAAAAATAATTAAAATATTAAGGATATATATAGGATATAATAAGGATCTATATAGGGTATAAATATAAAGGATTCAAATATAACAAACATATTATTTTCTAGCCTACATAAATATAAAAACCATACTTTCATGTCTTCTTCATCTCGGGGGGCTTTTTCAGTTCATTCATAACAATTAGCTTTTGTATAATGTTATTATTATTAGCAGTATTATTTATTATATGCATATTTATATTTGTTTTATTAAGAACAAGCTTAGATTTGCCCATCTGTCAGGTTTTAGACCATATGGGGGACAGCATGTGTATTTGGATAAAACTCAGTTTTTTGACCACACTTCGTTATTATTGTTCATTTATTCGTTTGCTGGAAATTAGAACTGAATTAAGAAATAGTTTTGACACAAATATTTGTGCTTAACAAACTAAATTAATTATTTATAGGCTAATGGATGTCTGTGCGTACAAGAAGTTTCCCTATCCACGAGAGTGAAAGCGAAAGTAAACAATGAGGAGGCTCATCTCTCATTCTCGCGCTGTAGATGTTCTATTTATTTGTTTTCTCTCTAGTGAAGGGTTCAGTTTTTACACTTACAAAGTCCGTCATGTAAATAGCAAATGCGCTATGACACGACGCAACTGACTCTGAAAGGGAATGGGAGTTGAGTCTCTGGTTTATTCTTAAAACACACCTATAACTCATTAAGAAAATTAGCTCCTTCCATCCATAAATTAGCAAAAGTGGATTCTGACACGCCCTTAATGCGTTTGCGCCCTGTGCTTTGCGCTGTTATGAAGCGGACAGGAGACAGAGGTAAGGAAACGTTAGGGTGTTTATTAAATGACAACAAGGAGCACATGAAGGATAGCCAGGAGGATCAGGAATGATGTTGGGGTCTTTTCCTCCGTGGCTGGGTAACAGGAATACACGAGGATGGACAGCACACACCAGATACAGCTGACAGAGGATGACACAGACTTGGAAGGACTGGAAGACAGGACGATTCGGGAGGACCAGGAAGACTAGGAGGAATACAAAGAGAACAGGTAAGTAAATCGTTTGTTTTAGCTGAGGATGACTACGCTGAGTGGTCGCTCAGTTGTCCGCTTACGTCGAGACGAGCCCGGACAATGAGCGACTGGAGTGCTGTGCTTTTATCTGGTGCTCGTGAATGTGATGCAGCTGTGTGCTCATTAGAAGTCAGGTGATGGTGATCTTCGTGAGTGGGGATCGTGAGAGCCTGACCAATCCGTGACAGTACCCCCCTCCCCAGGGCCCGCTCCTGAGGGCCGACACCTCCGACGCCGTGGTGGTCTCCCTCTGCCTCTAGGCGCTGGGAACTCAGGGTGGCTCTCATGAAACTCCACCATGAGACTAGGATCGAGAATATCAGCTCTGGGAACCCATGTCCTTTCTTCGGGGCCGTACCCTTCCCAGTCCACCAGGTACTCCAACTGGCCACCACGACGTCGGGAACGCAAGATCTCCTTCACTGCGTAGACGGCTTCCTTCTTCTAGGAGCAGTGGAGGAGGGGGGTTCCTCTTCGTGGTCAGGCTCTGTGGAGGAAGAACAGGATCGTGATAGGGTTTCAGGAGTGATACGTGGAATGTAGGGTGAATACGGTAGTGAGAGGGTAATTGTAGTTTGTAGGTGACGGGGTTAACCTGTTCCACGATGGTGAAGGGACCAACAAATCGGGGACTTAACTTGCGAGAGGGCAGTCGCATGCGTATGTCCCGGGTGGATAGCCACACCTTTTGTCCGGGTGTGTATCTGGGTTCTTCAGACCTTCTTCTATCGGCGGTTACCTTGCTTCGACGGACTGCCCTCTGCAGATGTTGATGAGCCTCGTCCCAGACTCTCTCGCTCTCCCCGGAACCAGTGATCCACTGCGGGGACATCAGATGGTTCGCCATCCCAGGGAAAGAGCGGTGGTTGGAAGCCCAGGACGCACTGGAATGGCGTGAGTCCGGTGGAGGGTTGCCGCAGTGAATTTTGGGCATATTCTGCCCAGCCCAAATACTGGCTCCAGGAGCTCTGGTGACCACTGCAGAAGGTCCTCAGGAACCGTCCCACCTCCTGAATCTTCCTCTCTGTCTGCCCGTTGGTTTGGGGATGATATCCAGAAGAGAGGCTGACGGCCACACCTAGGAGCTTGAAGAAGGCTTTCCATAGACGTGAGATGAACTGTGGACCTCTGTCCGACACAATATCTTCTGGAATACCAAATGACCTGAAGACTTGATTAAAGATATTGTCGGCTGTTTCAAAGGCTGTGGGAAGACCTTTCAGAGGGATTAGTTTGACAAACTTTGAGAATCTATCTACGATGACTAGAATACAGGTATTACCTTCTGACGAAGGGAGGTCAGTGATAAAGTCCACTCCTAGGTGTGACCAGGGACGGTTCGGAATCGGCAAGGGATGGAGCTTTCCAGCGGGTAGATGACGTGGGCTCTTGGATTGGGCACAGTCCTTACAGCCCTGAACATATTGCCTCACATCCCTTGCCATGTTTGGCCACCAGAATCGTTGGGATACTAGCGAGAGAGTATTGTTGATCCCTGGATGTCCAGTGCCTAGCGAGGTATGTAAGGAGTGGATCAGATCTACCCGGTGTTCAGGTGGTATGAACTGCCGATGAGGAGGGCATCCCGGCGGAGCAGGGGCTTCCGGAGTGGCAACGACTGGAGGAGCGTTCCAGGTGATCGGACAAATGGAGATGTGTTCGGGAAGAATCTTCGTTGGGAGTTCTTCATGATCGTGATGCTCGTGTAAACGAGAGAGAGCGTCTGCTCTTAGATTCTTGGGTCCTGGACGATAGGAAATGGAGAAATCAAAACGTGAGAAGAAAAGTGACCATCTGGCTTGACGTGGACATAGTCTCTTGGCCTCTTTGATATATTGGAGGTTTTTGTGATCTGTGATCACCTGGAACGGATGTTTGGCTCCCTCCAACCAGTGACGCCACTCCTCCAAGGCTAGCTTGATTGCTAGAAGCTCCCTGTCTCCTATGCTGTAATTCTGCTCCGCCGGGCTCAACTTCCGAGAGAAATAGGCACAGGGATGCAGTCGGGGCGGTGTAATCATGATGTTGGGATAATACTGCCCCGACGCCGGTGGTGGATGCGTCCGCTTCCACCACGAAAGGAAGATTGGGGTCAGGGATGAGTCAGGAGTGGGGCCCTTGTGAACTCCTTCTTAAGAAGGCGGAAGGCTGCGGCTGCTTCTTTGGTCCACTCCAGTCCTTTGGGTTTACCCTTGAGGAGATTAGTGAGAGGTGATGTAATCCTGCTGTAGTCCTTGATAAACCGTCTATAAAAGTTAGCAAACCCAAGAAACCTCTGGAGCTCCTTAATGGAAGTGGGGTCTGACCAGGATAGAACAGCCTCAATTTTCTTCCCATCCATACGTATACCGGTTTGGTCAATGATGTATCCTAAGAAATGAATCGACTTCTGGTGGAATGAGCATTTCTCCGCTTTGAGGTAGAGGTGATGTTCTCTCAATGTGTGTAGGACCTCCGCAACGTGTTGGCGATGTTCGGCCTCACTCCGGGAGTAAATGAGGATGTCATCTATGTACACTATTACAAAGTGGTGAAGAAACTCCCGGAGGACTTCATGAATGAAGTTTTGGAATACGGAGGGGGCGTTGACCAGACCGTAAGGCATGACCTCATATTCATAGTGGCCAGTAGGGGTCACGAATGCTGTCTTCCATTGGTCCCCCTCACGTATTCTTATCAGATTATACGCGCTGCGGAGGTCCAATTTAGTGAAGACTTTTAGCTTCTCGGAGCTGTTCCAAAGCGGCTGGTACCAGAGGAAGGGGATATCGGTATTTTACTGTACCGTTATTTAGGACCCTGTAGTCGATGCATGGACGCAGCCCTCCGTCCTTCTTGGCCACAAAGAAGAAGCTTGAGGCGGCTGGTGATTTTGAGTGACGTATGTACCCCTGACTCAGAGCCTCCCTTATGTAATCTTCCATTGCCTGATTCTCTGGAAGCGAGAGCGGGGAGATCCTACCTCTTGGCAACTGGGCATCTGGAACTAGGGTCGATCGCGCAGTCCCATGGCCGATGCGGCGGTAGCTGGGAAGCTCTCTTGGGGCAGAAGACATCATGAAAGGAGCTGTACTCCTTAGGAATGTGGATAGACTGCTTCTCAGGAGGACTCTCGACCGATGTTGTAAACAAAGAAATGGGGTTCCGACCTTGAAGAGGGAGATTTGGAAAACAGGTAGGTGTACATCCAGATCCCCATTTCTTTACTCTCCTGTGCCCCAAGAGATGATGGGATCGTGCTTCACCAGCCACGGGCGCCCTAGAATGATGTCCATATTTGCAACCCTCCAGAACCAGAAATTGAATCCTCTCTTGATGTAACAACCCCACTTGAAGAAGGATGTCTTCGCATTGTCGATGGATACGGGTCGAAGATCGAGTGCACTGGGTTATCGGTTGTATCTGGTATATATGCGAGGACGCCTCAGTACGTAGGTGGAGTTGACGACAGAGGGATTGGGAGATGAAGTTCCCTGCTGACCCGGAGTCGATGAGGGCTGTGACAAGGAGAGAAATAGAGGCAAGTAGTTATTTGTACGGTGGTAGTAAGTGGTTTACATTGTTCAATATTCGTACTGAATACACTCACTGAAGTCCGAATGGGACGAAGGGGACACTCCATACGGGTGTGTCCACTGACACCGCAGTATAGACACAGACCCCGGGTCAGCCTCCTCTGTCGTTCCGCTGATGTCAGTCTTCCAGACTCTATTATCATGGGTTCTGGTTCTGGAGAGGCTGTTGACTCAGGCGATTGGAGGAGTGCAGACGAGGGGGGTGATGGTGTCCTGTTGATAGGAACGGAGACGATCGGAACATCGGAGAGAATGTTGGATGAATCTCTCCAGACCCATAGTATCATCTAATGTGGCCAGCTGGATTCGGAGAGTGGGTTCCAAGCCGAGCCGGTACGTGGTCAACAACGATCTCTCATTCCATCCACTTGCAGCTGCTAGAGTGCGAAACCGGAGAGCATATTCCTGTGTAGATAGAGTACCTTGCTTTAGATGATACAGCTGCTCTCCAGCGGCTACTTCCCCATCAGAACGTCCAAACACCTCTTTGAAATACTCCGTGAAGGTAGTGATGGAATTCATGACCGGCCCGGCTTGGTTCCAGATCGTCTCAGCCCATTTAAGTGCAGGTCCAGAGAGTAGTGATACGATGTAGGCGATCTTTGACTTATCTGTGGGATATAGAGAAGGTTGCATTTCGAATATGAGGGAACATTGTAACAGAAAACCATTGCACTCCCCCGCTCCGCCTGAGTAGGGCGCTGGTCGGGCCATGGGACTGGAAGGAAGGGCCGAAGAAGAAACTGTGGGAGGCGGAAGTGCTCGGTGCTGGTGGTGCGTTGGAAAGTGGAGCTGGTGGCTGTAGAATCCGCTTCAACTGGTCCACCAGCTCTTGAAAGTGATCGGGGGTGCTCATGTTGTCGTCGTTATAGGTCCGGGCTTCTGTTATGAAGCGGACAGGAGACAGAGGTAAGGAAACGTTAGGGTGTTTATTAAATGACAACAAGGAGCACATGAAGGATAGCCAGGAGGATCAGGAATGATGTTGGGGTCTTTTCCTCCGTGGCTGGGTAACAGGAATACACGAGGATGGACAGCACACACCAGATACAGCTGACAGAGGATGACACAGACTTGGAAGGACTGGAAGACAGGACGATTCGGGAGGACCAGGAAGACTAGGAGGAATACAAAGAGAACAGGTAAGTAAATCGTTTGTTTTAGCTGAGGAGGACTACGCTGAGTGGTCGCTCAGTTGTCCGCTTACGTCGAGACGAGCCCGGACAATGAGCGACTGGAGTGCTGTGCTTTTATCTGGTGCTCGTGAATGTGATGCAGCTGTGTGCTCATTAGAAGTCAGGTGATGGTGATCTTCGTGAGTGGGGATCGTGAGAGCCTGACCAATCCGTGACATGCGCATGGATCGTCAAAATAGAGCCCTATAATAGAAAGCATGGTTTATTATATAAATACAATTTAGAAATCTACGGTGGTATGACGTGATAAGCATCGCAACATAGGATACGGTCTATGTCAATAGTTATTGGCTTGTTTCTCTGGGTTTCAACATTCTTCTAAACATTTGGGAAAATAAATTAAAAAATCAAACATATTGTACCTTTAAGTAAATCATGTGCTTTATGCAATTATGCCTGCCCTTATTCTAGGTAGATTGTGCGCACAAAATAATTATTTGCTGTAACTTCTGTCCATGTATGCATTCTCATTACTCTAATATTTTGTAAAGATGATAGCTATATATAAAGTTATACAGTCATTCGTATATAGATATACATTAATACGTAGACTACAGAAGATTTATAAAGAGATAATGACTATTTTGTGAAGACATTTTTACTTAATAATAAATAAATTGTGGGCACAATCTAAATTAAGGAAACCATTTTATTTTATTTTCTTCTTGCAAGTCATGTGTGCTAAAATCTTGACTTAAATTGCAAAAAAGTTTACTGAAATTTAAATGGAAACATGAGAAACAGAATTTAAATTAAAAACATTTAACATTTGGCCCTAACAACAAATTTTATAGACAGACTACAACTAAGTGAATGATAGAATAAACAAATTATTAGCCCCCCCCCCCCCCCCCCCCCCCCTTGATTTTTATCTTCTTTTTTTAAATATTTTCCAAATGATGTTTAACAGAGCAAGGACAAATAATATGTCTGATAATATTTTTTCTTCTGGAGAAAGTCTTATTTGTTTTATTTTGGCTAGAGTAAAAGCAGTTTTTCATTTTTTATGAACCATTTTAAGGTCAAAATTGTTAGCCCCTTAAAGCTAATTTTTTTCCCAACTGTCTACAGAACAAACTATCATTATACAATAACTTGTCTAATTACCCTATCCTGCCTAGTTATCCAAATTATCCTAGTTAAGTCTTTTAATGTCACTTTAAGCTGTATAGAAGTGTCTTGAAAAATATCTAGTGAAATATTATTTACTGTCATCATGGCAAAGATAAAATAATCAGTTATTACAAATGAGATATTAAAACTATTATGTTTAGAAATGTGTTGAAAACATCTTCTCTCTGTTAAACAGGATTGTGGAAAAAAATAAACAGGGGGGCTAATAATTCAGGAGGGTTAATAATTCAACTGTACATATAATAAAAATTGCACTATTGACTAATAATCCTTAAATGGTTAACATTATTTTACTGTGTTTGTGCATTTAGGTGAACCGTCCACTTACTATGAAGAAGGATGGGATTCAGACACGCAACAGGAAAATGTCCGGCAAATCTAAGAAGAGGAGAGGAGAACACTTTCATCAGTTTGACAGTTGTGTGCACGACAAACCCTCTACCTTCAGCCACATGGCTAACATGCACCACCCGTTCAATATGACTCCGCAAATACAATTACATCCTGCATTCAGTCACAGCAGCTTAGTCACTGCTATAGGATGAGAGACAGCTGTAGAAGGCAACACAACTAATCAACACTTACTATCTCCATTCTTTGGTTTCACTGTACAGGACATTTCGTTAACACTTCAGATGTTCATTATGCAAGGTTTAAAATTCTATTTGGTCTTGATTTAAAAAGATGCACTTTATTTTGTGGATTCATGAAATGTGTTTTAAGCCAACACGGAATTTGATCGCAGTACACCAAGAGTTTCGTTAATTTGGTCAATTTTAATAAATATTTATTCAAGTATAATCTCAACTTTCATGCCTGATTATGTCATTCATCCGACTGCACTGTTATGTACTTGTGAAGAAGGAAAAAGCCCCATGTTTTTGACCATAACATATGTTTTTAAACATTTGTAATTATGTCTTTAATTTATTTTTCTGATTACTTATTTCCAAGCTTTATGTGAACTATTATTAGCATCAATAGAAAGTTAAACTATCCTTATTTACTGTATACACATATAACACTTAGAAGACACTTTTTTATTGTACATTTATTTTCAAATTTTAGTAAATAAATGATTTTAAAACTGTTTATTGAATTACTTCCCATTGCAGAGATTCTATATAAACAGTCCAAGTGATGTCTCAAAGCTGTGTGCAAGCACAAGAGAAAAGAGCTTATCAGCCTGGTGACTGCACTCAAACACTGAATGAAGAGCAAGACTCTAGAGAGACAGGAGGAAATGGATAGATGTGAGATGAAAGAGCAGACAGTCTTAGGCTTTGTGTTTGTGAGGCCTTTACAAGACCAGCCTTTTGACATAACCCCTGCTTACATTAAATGTTTATTACGATTTCAAAAGTATGTGAAGCATGTGATTTAAAGCAAGAGACCTGAACTATAGAGGCGTCCCTATTATATGAATTATAAAATATATATTAAATATGCCAAAACATAGGAGCACATATGTCAACCACTATTAGAATGTAATTAAAATAATGGCATAAATATAAAAACATTTATTACGCATTTATAATGTATAGATAATAACCAATATTCTATACAAAATGCATCTGAAATATATAATTACATTTGTTTATGAATTAACTTAATTAATACTTTTTTATTATTATACAAACATAAAGTTATGTATTGTAATAATTTATTCCTATTGACATAAATACAAAAGTTCAACTCAACTGCAAAAATTCCTTATAAACTAAAAATGCTAAAAAGTGTTTAGTACATTTTAATTAACTACTTCTATTTAAATACAGATTTTTTTATTATTTTTAAAGGGCACCTATGATGAAAATCATCTTTTGGAAGCTGTTTGGACAGAACTGTGTATAGGTATAGTGTGTCCACTGTCATATTGGAGGGATATAAACACAACAAGTTTCTTTTTTTTTAATTTCCTGATGTTAAAATAGGATTCAAATTCCTCCAATTTTGAGGCCGACTTGAAGTGACGTAGGAGTGCAGTTTCCTTGCCCACCAAACTGATTGACAGCTGTGTATTGACATGTCTCTGTAGTAAAGTGTACAATCAAATCAAAAACACAGGATGTGTGCAAAGCAACTGGGATTAAAAGATCTGTTCAGCTCTCTGTGATCATCAGTCATCATCAAATGTGATCAAGAATGAGTTTTACAAGTTTAAAATGTTTTTAAAACAGTGCATGTTTGTAATAAATTACAGCGATTTTACCGTCTTTATCACCGCAGCCGCATGCCAGTATAGTTTTCAAAGAAGACGCTTCAATCCCAATTAGTGGATGTTCAATGAGGTTTATTTTGTACATTAACATAACGAATATCCATACAGCAGTGGATATTAACGTGTTTCCTGTCATATTTGCCATGCAAAAACAGTGCAAAGTTAAACGCACGTGCTGTGTGTGTATGTGCGTGAACTCTGTAGCAACATTGTGTGTGACTCATCGAAAGGCTTGAATTAACTCCACAATTACTTACTGTGTTGTTTATCTGACACAGCTGGACTGATTGAGCCACACTCTAATGGCGAGTTCAGACTGATTTTAGCCCCAATTTTGACAGGTTTTGAGAAATCTGTGACAAATGCCTGAAATCACAAGCAAATCGGTGCGTTCACGTGAGTAACAATCACACAGTGTGAACAATCACACAGTGTGAAAAGAGGGGATCTGAGAGAATCGCTGATGAGTTGCCGACACCCGTGAGATACTTGGCATGCTAAATACCTGGAGCTGTCGACAATTCAATATCATGCCATATGAAATGTGTTCAGATTGAAAATAACATTGGCGATTACCTACAGCCAATGAGAGAGCAGCATCCATTAGTATGCGTATCTGCAGGCCATCGGGAGTTTAGGGGGAGAAGTTAAAAGCGCTCATATTTAGTTTATTTGAAATCAAAAAATTAAGGAAAAACTAGTGGAAATTTGTCAGGAGCACCCGTGTCACCCGTGAGCAAAATAAGTACATTTTATGCCCCACTAAAGGCTTCTTTCTCATTACGTAGTAAATAACATGAGATAAACTATGTGACCTTGCGTTGTTTGCATGTCACTTCTCACGTGTGTTTGGTTGCGAAACGTAGTTTAGAGAAAGTTGTCGGCGATTCTTCCTATTGTAAAGTCATGCAGTGTGAAACCCCCTGTCGCCAGTCCATCCTGCAGTGTGAACACAGCACCGACAGGACTACTTTGAAAATCCTGCAGTCTGAACTCGGCATAACAGGCATGTGGGAACGGTGGGCGGGGAAAACTAGCATTAAAGGCACAGGCAACAAAAACAGCTACATGGTGTTCAGAGCAGAAAATTCTAATATTCTGAAATGTCTAATAAATAATCTGATGAGTGTTTCGAGCTGAAACACATTCTGGAGACACAAAAGACTCATCTTAAATCTTGAAAAAGGGGTAAAATAGGTCCCCCTTAAATAAGACTTCTTTCAGCCGCATGGTTTCAAATTTCACATTGTGTTTCCAATGCAAGTTTTATATATTCATTTATCTATCTATCTATCTGTTTATATATTTAGCTAGAGTAAATAGCCATGGGATTTGAGTTTAAATCTTAAAGAGATTTCATCTCAGATTCTTCATTCTTTCATCTGTCGTTCTGTATCTCACCCCTCAATCAGAGCATCATGTCTCCTATTCCTCAGTATGGCTACCCTAAATCTCCCTGTTTTTCTATATGCTACTCATGCCAAGCTAAAGAACACACAAAACTTTTACAAACAGATCCGATTCTTTTTTGGTTTCTGATAATGTTGTAATTCCCGGTCTTTCCATTAATTAACCACGATCAGACTGGAAGTTTTCAATTCCAGAAGATAGACTTTTTTTAACATAAAGCAGAGATGTTCAAGAGCAATTCCCAGAGTAATCTGAAGTCTCTCCTGGAGGATTCTGTCTGTCTGTGTCCATGGTCCTGCTTTTATATGTTACATTTCTCCTCCCTGTGTTTTTACCCAGTATACATTTCATACATACATGGTATTTATGGTACTGTGACTTTTTCCTCTTTTATTTATAGCTCTCAACCCTTCTCAGGTCTACATTCCAGTATTGCCTTTGCTAAATTCTTCTAGTATGGTTATGGGTTTACATACATTGTCATGATGGTTTTTGTTAATTCATTTTCTTTTTTCGGCTTAGTCCCTTTATAAATTTGGGGTCGCCACCGCAGAACAAACTGCCAACTTACCCAGCATATGTTTTACACAGTGGATTCCCTTTCAGCCACAACCCAACTCTGGGAAACACCCATACACTCTTGCATTCACACACATACATTACGGATAATAAGCTTATCCAATTCACCTATACCACGTCTGTGGACTGTCAAGCTTTTTTTGCAGTGTATCTCCTGTATACATCACACGCTTGCTCATCATGTCATCAACTACCTGTTAAATGTAGTTGATGTAAAAAAGTAAATGTATTTAGTTGTTTAAAAGACTGTATAAATGATCTTGATTGTGATCGATATCGTGAGATGGGCGTCGCCATGTTTACTTGGGGCCGCACGTTTGCCTCATTCATAAAAGCGGAACAGGCAGGATTCAGCCCGTAAATTCATCGCGTAAATTACTCCCAACATACATGCAAGTGTGTTCACTCCGCTTCGCGCTCAACTAAAGATTTTTTAATAATCAAACGTCCCTGCGTCACGCAACACAAAGAACCGATTAAGAAATTCGTTGCCAACTCTTTTAGTAATCGATTCGTTGTCGCAGTCCTAATATAATCAGCGCTTTATGTTTTAAGTTGTTTTACATATTCAGTTATTCTCCAGCACAGCTTCTCATAGTTGCTCCTGCTCTTCTGCAGGCTGCTCATCTGATTCGGCTCATTTTAAAGCAAAATTTTTTTTGAGAGTAAAAGGGGGAAACAAATCAAAATGAACTAAAACGGAAAGCACTAATCAGAAATCACAATGTTTCTATTTCATCTCACATACAATGCGACCTCAGTGTGCAGATATTTTAAAATTATAACAACCCCAAACCGAAATGAATATAGCACATTTAAAAAAAAAAAAGCACAGTCCCTTCAGAATTTTGTATAGGGACATACTTTTTCATTTCTGTGGCCTAAAATGACTTGATTTTCTGGTGACTCTTCTCAAAACACGTTATAACTTCCTTCAATTCTTGTGTATAGCTGTAAAAATACACATTTTTTATAGAGGGACTGAGTATAAAATCATTAAGGACATCAGCATTTCATGTTGTTCAGTATGACCTAACAGATGTAGCTGTTTGCAAACATTGGGTCTGAAAACTAGGACACAACAGAACCCTCCCATATAAGACAGGCCAAGCAGCATTCAGCCCCTTTCAGTCTGTCTTTTCTTTTCTTCTCCTCATCTTCCTGTTCAGCAGGTAAATTAATTCATCCTCTGTCTCAGAACAATCACCTATTTTAAATGACAAACCGACTGTGAGCGTTCAGTTCCACTCTCGGGACAGCCTGTGTGCTGCGAGAGTGTGTATATGAACTGTATGTGTGTGTTTTATTGCAAGATCTGCTTACTTCCCTGTCCTAGTGGTTTTGTCCATAGAGAAACCTTAGAGGCAGGAAAGTAGGCCGGAGGCAGGAGGGGATTGAGTCTAAATACACTGTTACACATTATTTGGCTCAATTGCAGTAAATCCTGACATATCTGGTAAATCAGGAGTGATTATTATAGAGGCCTTGTTAAAACGAAACGTTTTTGATTGCACTATCATGTCATTTTTTCTTTTTCAGTCCTTTAAAATCTGTTTTAACACATTTAAATGTGTTTTTAATCATTTTAAGTCTTTGTTGTTTTTATTTTCTTATACTCGTTTCTTTTATTGCTGTTTATGTAAATCACTTCGAATTATCATTGTGTTTGAATTGTGCTATATAAATAAACTTGCCTTGCATTGCATTGCTGAAGATGTAGGGCTGGGTGATTAATCGAAAAGTAAATCGAAATAGACATTCAGAATCTATAATCAATCTATTTTTTTCCAGGTCAATTTTTTCAATTACTTTCCCTACCACATGTGAAGTCACATCACCCCACTCTGTTAAGGCTGAAATACATTTATTATATTATGATTTATACTTATTCTATTATTATGATATTACACTTCTGCCAGTGGCATGAGTACAGTCTGGAAAAGCCTTTGCATACTGCACAAAAATACTTTGCACCTCTCAAAAAAATTTACTTACACGTTGCAAGCTTTGTGAGTGGTTGGTTTGCTGGCGGTGACAAAAAGGTGGGCTTTAGGCAATGTGTGTTTTAATTTCAGTTGTTCAGCGTTGGCGTTCACTAAATAATCATAGATAGTAGATGGTGTGTGTTCAGTTATTTTAAAATCAAGTAGTCTATCCTACATTCAAAAATCTCTCTATTAATACTACTAATCTTATATGTGAGCATATTTACTATATAAAACTTGTCAGTGAACTGTGAGGGCAAAAACATAAAATAAATAAATTAAATAATCGTTCGTTAATCGTAATCAAGGTAAAATGTTCAGTTAGTCGAGATTTTGATTTTAGGCCAAATTGCCCAGCTCTACTAAGAAGCATTCTCAATATAAACTAAACTAACATGTTTACACATCTAATATAAAAAATAGTAATGATTCATAATTTCTGAAAATTATGATTTTAAATGTTTCTAAAATCTCCTAAACATAAACATAATATTGTGAGAGAGTACTATTGTTAAAAATAACTGCTTTATACATGAATATATTTTTAATTATTATTTATTTTTATTTTTACTTAATAATATTTTTTTAGGGGTTTTCACCTTTATTTTCACAGGACAGTAGAGAGAATTGACAGGAAAGTGTGGGGAGCAGAGAGAGGGGAAAGATCGGCATAAGACCTTGAGGCGGGAATCGAACCCGGGTCGCCGCGAACAGCGGAGTGCATGTGTTGGTGCACTTTCCAGTACACCATATGCACCGACTATTATTTATTTTTTATAGTTACACTGAAAAAAGACAACAGCCTTAGATTTATACTTAAATATAACTTAGAAACTAAAATACTTATTCAAACTTATTAGAGACAGTAATTCAAGTACATGAATATTACTTTAGATAAGTTACAGCATATAATTTTTATAGTTTAATCTCAAAAAAAAATATCTTTAGCAATTATACCTGGAACAAATGACTGTATATCTACTGTAAAATATATTTACACAATGCTGATCAAATTAATTCGATTCAATCAATGATCAAATGTATGTGTTAAACACAAAATCTAACTCAAAAAGCTTTCAGAGCTCCATTGAAGATATGTGACTTCATAGACTTCATAACTCCCATGCAGGGCTTCTGTAGGTTTCACAAAGTCAAATTTAAGACCTGTTTAAGACCGTTATAAATAAAAATTCTGACTTATACAGGGCTAAACACTAAGCATTTTTTTCTGGTTGGTCATGTGGAAAAGAGGTTTACTTGCCTCATCCCAAAAAAAGTCTAATTAGTTATTTGTTTGCCACATATTTTATATAATGTATCAAAACAAGCAAAAACAAACAAACAAACAAAAAAACAATTATTGATATTATTATACAGAGTTTGGTTGAAGGCTTTTTTAGATGGATTGATGGTAATTGGTCACATGGACAGACGAAAATTAAGACTTGTTTAAAAGGATTTAAAGTGTCACGAAACACCAAAACACATTTTTTGAGATGTTGCCAGTCATATATATGTGTCCCGCGCTGTTAAAAACACTATGAGGACACATATATTTCACTAAACACTTTTGCGTTGTTTCGAGCAAATCCGTTCTTACGTCACGGCCATGAGTTCATTGTGTAAATTCCAGTGTGGAGATTGGATGTCTGTACCGGCTGGTACAAAGTGACGTCATTGAATTTTCAGCATATCTGCGCATGAATTATGAATAAACATTTCGAGTAACAAATAAACAAAGTCAATGAGAAAGCGAAGATGAATCACTTATAAATGAAGGCATAAGGGGAGGAAAAATGGTTTTAAAAACGAGAAGGGAGAGAGCAGCTACAGATTTAAGATAAGCTGGCTGACTGACAAACATTTGTAAAATGTACAAAGAAAGAAAGAAAGAAAGAAAGAAAGAAAGAAAGAAAGAAAGAAAGAAAGAAAGAAAGAAAGAAAGAAAGAAAGAAAGAAAGAAAGAGCAATATCTACATAATAAAATCTATTTGATACTTTAGAGAAACCAAATCTTGCAAAATCCAAATCAAGGCTCACAGACAACACAAAGGTGGCTTTGCTGTGAGTTGCTATTATGTTTTTATTGTTGTGATTGAAAAGCCCATGGGCTTATGGTTATAATACCACTCACTCGAATTGCTACAATAGCCTGAGATGTACTGACAGATGCCTAAATCCAATATTAGTATATCATAAAAAAAACTGTTTGCATACTTTTGCGTATGCAGATACAGATGTAGCAGATGTGGCGCAACAATTTAGATTTTTATCATGCATTAAATGTGAAAAATGATATATTGATATTATCAAACTAATTCAAGCCATTAAACATAACACTTCTTTCTGGACAAGTAATGGAAACATCATGCTCAAAACTCTCCACACAATCATAAATGCTTTCCACATACAGTTAAAGTCAAAATTATTAGCCCCCCTGCATATTTTTTCCCAAATTTCTGTTTAACGGAGAGATTTATTCAACACATTTCTAAACATAATAGTTTTCATAACTCATTTCTTTGGCCAATCTTTGCCATGATGACCGTATATAATATTTTACTAGATATTTTTCAGGATACTAGTGTTCGGCTTAAAGTGACATTTAAAGGCTTAATTAGGTCAATTAGGTTAACTAGGCAAGTTAGCTTAATTAAGCTAGTCATTGTATAATTATGGTTTGTTCTGTAGACAGGACGAAAAAAACCTTAAAATGATTATTAAAAAAAATGAATTATTCCAGCTGAAATAAAACCAATAAGTATATGGGAAAATATTATAGCAAATACTGTGAAAAATTCCTTGCTCTGTTGAACATCATTTGGGAAATATTTGAAAAAGAAAAATCACAGGATAGCTAATAATTCTGACTTCAACTGCACACTGTTTAACCCTCTTTTTTTACCCACACTTAAATTCAGGTAATTGTTATTTGTTTCGAGGCTGTTTCTAATTGAATAGCTGTAATCTAATAGCTGGCTGTTTATCGTTCAAAGATAAGATGGAGGGCCTGCCAATTTGATTAGTCTCTTCAGTAAGGGATGTGGGAGGCTTTTACCGCCCTGCTAATTAGTCCAACGAGTCGGACAGGGGACGAGCGAAACCCCAACTGCTCAAAACAGAATGACCTCTGTGTCTTCCTTGAGCAATTCATATTGAAGTGTCTGTCACTTGTGTCAACAAATTGATCACAAAACATAAAATGACAGTTTGATGCACTTCTAAACAATCGCACGCAAACCCCACAGGCCAGAGGTCACAATTCCTTCAACACTTATTGCGGCACACAGCTAAAACAAAACCCTGACTTATGCATTTACCACATTATACTAATAAACTGCTTATTAGACAATGCACACTGAATGATCTACACATAAGCGGCACGGTGGCTCAGTGGTTAGCACTGTCGCCTTAAAATGGGCCAGTTGGCATTTCTGTGTGGAGTTTGAATGTTCTCCCTGTGCTCATGTGGGTTTCCTCTGAGTGCTCTGGCTTCCCCCACAGTCCAAAGACATGGGCTGTTTCTCAATTCCAAGAATGCAGAGAACGGACTTGCGTTCTTGTGAAGACCGGTCTTGCCAGGTGTTCTCGAAAGACTCGGGAGACCATGAGAACAGAGAACGCGTCCTGTGAGAAATGAGATACTGCGTTCTTCTTGATGGTCACATGACCTTCGCGCGTTTTTTAATAGAAAATTTTAATATGAATTTCAGCAAACAAACACCCTTAATGTGTTTATTCCTTTATTAGGATGTCCATTGTAATGTTTATATTCACCATTTCATTTAGGGAAACTCCTGAGGTAAATAATAAATCTAAGTAAAATGCTGCGCTTCCCACCTCCAGTCGCAATGACTTATGGGAGTTCTAGAGTGAGATCGGTGCTCAAGTCTTTGCATTGTTGCGTCATCAATATCAAGAACACATCCGGGAAGTTTCATGTGTTCTTGCGGTCTTGAGTATTGGAACTGAACTTTGGCAGCTGATGATGACGTTACATGAGAACACGAGGATGCAAGACCGCTGAAGAACGCATATTGCTCTATAGGTGAAATGGATGAACTAAATTGCTCGTAGTGTACGAGTGTGTGTGAATGTTAGAGTGTATGGATGTTTCCCAGTACTGGGTTGCAGCTGGAAAGATATTCGCTGAGTAAAACATATGCTGGAATAGTTGGTGGTTCATTCCTCTGTGGCGACCCCTGACAAATAAGGGACTACGCCGAAGGAAAATGAATGAACGATCTACACATAACGCACACATTCCTCAGCAGATAGAGTGACAGTTCTGCTGACCGACAAAAGTGCAGAACAGTAAATAAAGAAGAAAAGAGAAAGCAGGTGTGGGCTTAAGGCTGCACCGACACATAAAGGCCCAAACAATGCAAACATAAAGAAAAGGCAAGAGAGAACAAAGGGACGAAGCAGATAAAGTGCATTAGATGAAAGGCTAGAAAGTGGGATAATGGACTGGAACAAAGCGCCTCTTGAATGAACGTGTTACATGACCTTTATGCTATAAGAGTGTGTTACTTTATAACTCTGAAGACAACAGACTTCAGCACACAAGGAAACAAGATATTTTTGTGCGCAAAAACACTTATAATATTTCAGCCTCAAATCACTTTCGCTGAGGCTTTAAAAAGACCTAAATAAATTCACGATGTAAGAGGATTCTCCCATAAATGAACTTCATATCACAGGTCATATCACCTGTGAGTAATATTAAGAATGTTCATGCAGCTTCTGTAAGTGGATATGAAATTTCACTGGTTTCCACTTGCCAGGTTTAATTCTATTAAACTTAAATCTGGTGCAATTTCTTTGTTAGTGTGATGTGAAAACACACACCAATACACATTCATTCATTCATTCTCCTTCGTCTTAGTCCCTTTATTCATCAATAAATGTGGGTCACCACAGTAAAATGAACCGCCAACTTATCCAGCATATGTTTAACACAGCAGATGACCTTCCAGCTGCATCCCAGTACTGGAAAACATCCATACACACTCATTCACACATACACTACGGCCAATTTAGCTTATTCAATTCACCTATAGCGCATGTCTTTGTACTGTGGGGGAAACCGGAGCACCCAGAGGACACCCACGTGAACACGGGGAGAACATGCAGACTCCACACAGTAATGCCAACTTACCCAGCCTGGACTCGAACCAGCGACCTTCTTGTTGTGAGGCGACCAATATACATACACAAGCATGTTTGGCCCAGCACAAATCATTGTTTTGGATGTTCTGATTTTAGATTTGTATCTTCTTAAAAACGACAGTGTGAACACAAATAAAACCAGGACTAAAAATGTAACCAAGAGAACCAAACTACACATGTGAACGCAGCCTAAAATGCACTAAACTGTTGATTCACCTAGAGAGTTCGGTAAATCTATAAAATGCATGGATGCTAACATCCAGCTAAAAGCCCAGCTAAAGAAATGATGAGATTAGTACAGAGCTCTGTAGCGGTCGTCTATTGATTTATAGACAGATTGATGTTTTTTTTGCTCAGTTGCACAAGTGATTGATTCTTAGAGATGGAGAAAACAAAACTGATGCATTTTGACAACCGTGTGCCATTACAAATCAAGACTAAACAGGCCTTTTTCATGGCTTGCATTGCATGCACTTTCTTTTTGTGTGAATTCATGCAAGGATATTTGTTCGAACTGAATGGAGGATATTTAATAAATACAGTTAATACATGTTTCAAATGTTTTCATTATCAGCGGATAATAAGAATGAGAAGTATTAGGTCTGTGCAAAATCCCTTTAAAACACAGAAACCCAATTTGTGTGTCTACTAATTTTGGAGACAAATATCCACTGTAACAAATGCTGGGTTCCACACAATGGGCTAGATGCACACAGACTTTTAATTTCCAGCCAGGCGGCCCAAGAGCTTCCGGTGAACTGACTTTCTTTACATTATAAAATTGTCACGTTTAATATAAATCAGCAATCTTCACTGCCTGATAGATATTCGATATAAAGTGGGTTTCAGATCGGACAAGAATCACTGCGTTAAATTACATTTCCCCCCTCCACGTCTTTAAAATATCACAGTTTATTTTACCCCATATTTTCAGTGGAATTTCTGCGCTAACCTGTTGCTACTGACGCGGCTAGCGGTTACACTGCCTTTCATATTGTTTTACGCTTGAACAACTAAATGAATGCTGAAGTCTATTTAACTGAATGTATTGTAATTACATTACAACAGCAACGCTGTAAAAATAACTTTGTGAAATTGAAAATAGTCACATTAAACTTTCACCGGAAGTTTATCATTGGCTTTAAATCTCTAGTTGTGCATAGAGCCCATTCCTTCATGTTGTCCCAAAACAAATCTATTAAGCTAACTTAATCGTTTTTACAAATTTAAGTGGACTGAACATAAAACAATTAATTTGGTTGTCCCAAAAAAAACTTAAGAATTGTGTTGTCTCAACTAATTTTAAATAAGTAATTTGAACAAGCAGCAAAATTTGACTATTGAAAAACAAGTAATTAATTTTTTATGTGTGGTCTTTGTGTACATTACACTGCGGGGACCAGAAGTCCATTCTAGTACAGTAACACCAATCATTTTTAACCTTGTGGAGACATTTTTCTGGTCCCACTGAGGGAAAACAGCTTATAAATAATACAAAATGGTATTTTTCTGCAACTTATTAAAAAAACTAGACTTTTCTGTGAGGGTTATGTTTAGGAGACAAAATGTACGCTTTTTGCAGCACAAAAATATATTACACAGGCCCGTAGCCAGGGCGGGTTCCGACCCACCCCTCACTGACAAAGGTCCAGAATTTGTCCCATACATGAGCTCATTTGTCCTATTTTGACTGCTATGCAATCATAAATAGTGAAAATAACTCATCAAAAAAGGCTTTAAGACATAGCCGAATCCTGGTGTGACTTCAGTTAATCAGTTTTGACCAATTCAAACAATTATTTTTCCAACATCCAGCTATGCAAGTAAACATCTCACAAAAGCAATGTCATCTTTTTCTACTGTATGTTTTTTAAATAAAGAAAACATTTGACAAGAAACTTTTATTCTAAATGTTGGAGCTTACTCTTTCTAAATTGTGAAGCACTTTTACAAGAGAGGCTAGAAACATTGTGAAGCTCTAAATTATTATTATTACGTTGCAGTTTTTTATTATTCAAATGGACAAATTCTGAAAGTTGGTGGCCAGTGCTTGCCAGTTTGTCATTTGCTTAATAAATAGGCTACAGTTTAAAGTTAATTTAAAACTTTTTTCCTAATCATATATGATGTAATCAATTTCTATTTTAAAACAAATATTTGTCATATTGCTTTATTCTAAATATTTAGGAAATATTTTTGGTAATTCAAAAAGTGTGGTTATGATGACCATCCAACAAGCTAATTCAGCTAAAAATAATGCTTAAGTCACCTAAATTCAGTATTTAAATCTCTTAATTAAATCGAAAATGAGGCGAATAACTGCAAAAAGGTCCACCGCTTTCACCAGGCTGGCTACGGGCCTGTTACATCTTTAAATATCTCAAAATATTTTAGCAAAATTAACATGTAATTTAGGATGCTAGTTGATGCAGATGGGCAATAGGAAATACTTATTTGTGTGTTTACATTTTCTAAACAAAAGCAGACGCGACCCAAATAAATATTCAAACAAACTTAGTGAAGCTTCTCAGTTAGGAAATTGCTAAGCCCAATTTCTTTACTCTGTGTTCTGTGTGGGTAAAGTGTAGATTGGATACAGCTGCGGATACGCACATCAATATAGCATCATTTTTGTAACACTAATATTTTTACAGTACTGTGACGGTTGGGTTTAGAGTTGGGGTAGGCGTTAATAAAATGCAATTTATCTGATTCTTCAATGCCGTTAAGTTACTGGTCGTTGCTAACGTCAATTTCTCAAGCGTTCAACTTACATATCACTAGCGTTAACTTCTGGCGTTAACTTAGTTGTGTAAGTTAACTTTAGAAAAGTTATAGCTCACCTAAATGCGCTGCACTCTTTGATGTATCCAGATATAACGTCCATGGCACAAATACTGACTTGAAAAGAACATTGTTTCCAAAACCAGAGGCAAGTTTTGTTTTAAAATTGCAGTATGTAAGTTTGACACCAAGTGGTTGAACTAGATATTGCATTCCTGGATCAAAACACACGCAAACGCAGGTTGCCAGATTGAGAACCAAGGAACGATCGAGTCTGACAATCAATTTTAAATCTTGTTCTAAATAAAAGTAACGCGATAGAATCAATAATTTCATATTAAAATAAGTTTTAGTTCTAACCACCACCTCGAACTGATATTTTAGAAACTGCTTCCATTTCTCACAGGTGAACAACAGAAAACTGACACCTCAGGTAAACCTCACATGCTTTATTCAGTGTTAAATACTAATAATGTGAGTTTGAATGCAACTTTACATTACATTTATTGTCATACTATTGAAAACAGCAGCAGATAGTTCACCTCAGATCTTGAAAATAAACCGTTTGAAAATGAACTTTAGAACAGTAATTCAGCATGTACATTTAATAATGTTAAAAAGGTTTAATATGTATTAGAGTATAAACCTTACTATTTCATGAGTGAGTGCATATTCTGTGCTTCTTAATGACTGCATTTAAACTTCTGTCATGTTTAATTTGATGCAAACAGCCAAATTGCTGCAAATCTCAATGTAACCTGCTCACCTAAATATTATTTGCAAATTAATAACCTCATGTGGAACTCTAAATCTGCGTCTCATTTCAGAGTCTGCTACGGTTCACTGAAGGTCACATTTCGGTCCCGAGCACATGCTTTGAGAGCCTTTCTGAATGAATGAAATACACAGTTTTCCACCAAGGCAACCCTGGGTGCTAAAATATAATTGGCTAAACTGGCATTGGGTGGGTTAAAAGAACCAACACAAAGACATTGGTTCTGGCATGGAAAGCACATTTTCAAAGCAGAATATTTGACTTCAGCATTGTTTTTCAGATAATCAAGAATGTTCATTTAGCATGTTTCTTAAATATCTGCAAACATATTATAGTATTCGTATGCTTTAGACGGGTCAAAAACTTACATAGATCCCCTTAAATGAAAACAAAAACAAAGAAAGAGTCATAAAATCGGCGTGCTCTACAGGGGAGTCGGTGGTATTGCAGCGTCCACGCAGACGTCAGTACTGAAGAGCCCCGTTTAGGAGGGAGCGCAAAAGGGCTGCAAGGAAACAAGCCACAAGATCAAAGAAAATAATTAAAAACGTACACACACAAATGCCAACTGGCCGTGCTGATGAAGAGGATAATGTTAATGCTAGTGGTAACTCAAACACCGAGCGTGACTTTACCCTTCGCCGGGCTCATCTCGAGATCAGTACAGGTCCAGGGGTCAGGAAGGAGACAATCTGCAGCTTCTACCTCATGGGAAATCTTATGTTTTTATTTCCTTTTTCTCGATTCCCTTTTCCAGTCCCTCTCTTTCAATTTATGAATTTTAAAAAGGCACTCTGAAAGACCTTTCTGATGAAGGACCCTGATTAGAGAGGTTAACAGACTCAAGCTGTCATATCAAAGGCTTGTACATGCATGCACTCACACACAAAATAAAAGACTGAGATTCCTATCGGAGTCACTGAAGGGAAAAGGACAGTAAATGCAATGTGTGTGTGCCTGTGTGTGTTTAAAGATCTCTAGAGTCAACGACACAAACACTGAACAGGCCGAACATGGCATGAAAGCCATGTTGTGTTAAACTCACAGAGTTCTAGTGCCTGAAGCATTTACTCAGAGTTCTGTCTCTTTCCTCCTGTAATAATGAGAAATTTATGGAGCCAGATCAGTCTCAAAAATAATACATTTACAAACTAAAATTCATACATGCACAACACAATTCACATTTATAAAATTAAATTTTTAAATACACCATTCGTGAATACACAATTAAAAAGCATAAATATTTTCTGCAAATAAAATGGATTTGTGTATTTTTTAATCGTGTTTTAAATTCACAAATTGGATTTTTGAATTGGGTTTTGAATTTACGAATTGGATTTGTGTAATTTTGAATCGTGTTTTGAACTTACGAATTGGATTTGTGTATTTTTGGATTGGGTTTTGAACTTACGAATTGGATTTGTGTAATTTTGAATTGCGTTTTGATTTTACGAATTGGATTTGTGTATTTTTGAATCATGTTTTAAACTTACGAATTGGATTTGTGTATTTTTGAATCGTATTTTGAACTTACGAATTGGATTTGTGTATTTTTGAATCGTGTTTTGAACTTACGAATTGGATTGTATTGAACTTACTAATTGGATTTGTGTATTTATGAATCTTGTTTTAAACTTACGAATTGGATTTGTGTATATTTGAATCGTATTTTGAACTTACGAATTGGATTTGTGTATTTTTGAATCGTGTGTTGAACTTACGAATTGGATTTGTGTATTTTTGAATCACGTTTTGATTTTACGAATTGGATTTGTGTATTTTTGAATCGTGTTTGGAACTTCCGAATTGGATTTGTGTAATTTTGAATCGTGTTTTGAACTTACGAACTGGATTGTATTGAACTTACTAATTGGATTTGTGTATTTATGAATCGTGTTTTGAACTTACGAATTGCATTTGTGTGTTTTTGAATCGTGTCTTGCACTTACGAATTTGTGTATTTATGAATCGTGTTTTAAACTCACGAATTGGATTTGTGCACTTTTGAATCGTGTTTTAGACTTACAAATTGGATTTGTGTACTTTTAAATCATTCTTTTCATTTACAAATTAGATTTTGTAAATTATGTTGTGGATGTATGAAATTTGCTTTGTAAATGTATTATTTTTGAGACTGATCTGGCTCCATAGAAATTGAAATTCGCTTCATTAATATTAATGCAAAGTAAAACACACAAAAGAGTTTCACCTTACATAATGAATCAGTCTGTTTCTCTTTCAAATAAAAAAATTATCGTATGTTTGCAAAGGCTAGTTATTTGACCAAAATATAGTAACGTTGAATTCTGTATATTTAAAAAAATTGCTTCGTACTTTATAATATTTTTTAAATGTAATTTATTCCTATGATTGACTGCAATCTTCAGTTATAACTGCAGTCAAAGCTATCATAAACTATACTATTTATGGACAACTATATTTACATTTCTGCAATGATCTCATTTCGTGTTCCCTAACCAAAATTTGTAAACAAAGTCACAGATGAAGTCAAAGGTTGCGTAGAAACCTATAAACAAACAAAACTTTAGAGTCAGTTGGACCAACATATCTTTCAGTGTTAATCACTTGATGACAGCACATTTGCTAGTCAAAGAAAGAGTGCGTAAGAGAATGAGTGCCGTAAGCAGTTATCTATATATGCATCCTTTAAAAAAAGTCCAGTTATTGGCAATTGTAATGAATAACAAATACGGGCTTTGTCCTTACCTGCAATGTCAGGTACAAACAGGGAAGTATAACACAGATGGCATTTCATATTTAGTACAGCTGTTTTTGTTGCTTATATTAAAAATGAATTTGCCTAAAGTTTCCACAAGTTGCCACAACGTAACTGTAAATGATATGCAAATCTGGGAAGCAAATCAAGCAACGATAAGACTTATTTATGTCTTTAATATGTTATTCTAACCTATATGACTTCTAATATATATACATTATTGGATTTAGTTTTATGTTTTTTTAAGTTTCAAAAGTTTTATGCACAAGCAATCCTACATGCATAGAAACGTAAGAGTAACTTAGTGTGGACTTAGTGTGGAAACTAGGCATTTCACCCACGATTTGTTAAAGGAAATATTTGCCTATGCTCACAATGCTTTCTATGCCCTAAAGCAATGTCCAAACACAGAGGCGCAGAAACACTTTCCCCACACTCCTGTAAACAAGATGTAAAATCACAAAATACACAAAACTGCAAATAGAACAGTTCATCTTGTTCTCAAGTTGTTTTATTAGCAGGTAATGATGTGCCTAAAAAGAAATATTTAATCTTTCTCTTTTTTCGGATGATTTTAATGTTCCATATTTGAAGGAGTAATAAAAAATGCAAAATATCATAATTAAACTTCAACGTTTTCTGCTGCACATCCTAGTTTTAGTAGATTTAAGTCTGAGGGTCAGGACTGTACCATCTTTTTGTGGGGATCATATATATAGCGTTTAAAGTTCAGGTGTATGGTGACTGGCTGAGCATCTGGCTTGGCTTCCTCCGATTTGGGGGATTCATTCTTTGACCCACCCTTTCCCTTCTTCTTAGAGGAAGAGGAGAGAAGCTGCTTGGTTTCTTCTTTCAGTCCCTCTAACAGAAGAGACAGAAAGAACAGCCATTTATGAACACGCAGCATACAAAGTTACTAGACAGAATGCCCCATGTTTTGGTGATGCATGAGGCACAAATCAACAATATGTGGAAAATTATTAGAATTTTGATTGACATATATTTTTTGTCAACTAGACTTTTTTTATTTATAGAAAAACATGCAAATTACACCTATTCAATATGCATGTGTATGCTGCTGTACACTCACTGGCCACTTTATTAGGGACACCTCACTAGTACTGATTTGGACCCCCTCTTGCCTTCAGAACTGCCTTAATCCTTCGTGACATAGATTCAACAAGGTACTGGAAAATTCCTCACAGATTTTGGCCCATATTGACATTGATAGCATCACACAGTTGCTGCAGATTTGTCGGCTTCACATCCATGATGCTAATCTCCCATTCCACCACATCCCAAAGGTGCACTATTGGATTGAGCTCTGGTGACTGTGGAGGCCATTTGAGTACAGTGAACTCATTGTATCAAGAAACTAGTCTGAGTTAATTCACGCATTATGACATGGCGCGTTATCCTGCTGGAAGTAGCCATCACAAGATGGGTACAGTGTGGTCATAAAGGGATGGACATGGTCAGCAACAATACTCAGGTAGGCTGTGCCATTGACACAATGCTCAACTGGAAAGAATAGGCCCAAAGTGTGCCAAGAAAATATCCCCCACACCATTACCCTAACACCAGCCTAAACCGTTGATACAAGGGAGGATGGATCCATGCTTTCATGTTGTTGATGCCAAATTCTAACCCTACCAACCGAATGTTGCAGCAGAAATCGAGACACATCAGACCAGGCAACAGTTTTCCAATCTTCCATTGTCCAATTTTGGTGAGCCTGAATGAATGAGCTTCAGTTTCAGAATGTACCTGTGAGCCTCAGTTTCCTGTGAGCCTCAGTTTTCTCAGTTCTTAGCTCATAGGAGTGGCACCTGGCATAGTCTACTGCTGCTCTTGCCCTTCTGCCCCAAAGGTTCGATGTGTTGTAAGTTCAGAGATGCTCTTCTGCATACCTCTGATGTGACGAGTGGTTATTTGAGTTACTGTTGCCGTTCTATTAGCTTGAACCAGTATGGCCATTCTCCTTTGACCTCTTGCATCAACAAGGCACTTGCGCCCATTCTGATGCTCAGTTTGAACTGCAGCAGATCGTCTTGACCATGTCTACAGGCCTAAATGCATTCAAATGCTGCCATGTGATTGGCTGATTAGAAATTTGCGGTAACGAGCAGTTGGTGTACCTAATAAAGTGGCCGATGAGTGTATGTGCATGTACCTACACAAGAGAGCCTTTAGAGTCAGGAAAAGGATGTGATTTTTTTGGGGGGGGGGTGCGTACAGTATATTTAAGATACAGGGTGCAGTTTTGTTGAGTGTAACTTTATATGGGAGTAGCTTTTGTGCATATGCTGACTTTGAATGAATGAATGAATGAATGAATATAAATATGCAAGTCACCTGACAAGAAATGTTTGAGGAAGGAAAAAAGGGGCCAAGAAAAGTAAGGGAGAATAAATGAGTGCATTTGTTTTTGCTTACCTGGTATTCGGATTTTGATCTTTCCACTTTGGCCAAATCCACCTTCAATGGACCCCGCTTCCCCCGTTGACAGTGTGACTTTTAAACCCACGAATAGCTGAAGGTTTGTCTCCTTCTTAAACAGGTTTCGACCAATCACAGTATAGTCATCTGTCACCTGATCGAAGATTACAAATACAAAACTGATGCTAGAATATATGGTGTATTCATAAATACATAAAATAATATAAGATAAACAGAACTGTAAAACGTATATAGCAAACAGTTGAACAATATTTGATACCAAACAGTGCAATAAATTGTACATATACATTCACTCTTTCACGGCTTAGTCTCTGATTTATCAGAGGTTGCCACAGCCGAATGAACCACCAACTCTTCCAGAATATGTTTTACGCAGCAGATGCCTTCCAGCCGCAACCCAGTACTGGGAAACACCCATACATCTTATTCACACACACTCATACACTATGACCAATTTATTTAATCTACATCACTTATGGTGCATGTTTTTGGACTGGTAGGGAAACCCACACGGACAAGGGGAGAGCTTGCAAACTCCAAACAGAAATGCCAACAAGTCCAGCCAGGACTCAAACCAGTGACCTTGCTGTGAGGTGACAGTGCTAACCACTGAGCAACCGTGCCACCTTGTACATTTGGATATAATTTGCATATAACTGCTCCATATCTGAATTAATTAAAAAGTTATATCGTAAAATATTTTATATTATTGAAATATTAGGCGAAACTTCATTTACAGCAGCCATTACCCTAGACGTCAGAAATTTTATACTCAAATATTAACTATTAATAACAGTGCTACTTAGTTTGTGTGTTTGTGTATGTGCGTAAACCAAGATCTAGTTCCTTGAGGAATTTTGATTAATTAAATTCAAAATAAAATTGTCAACATTATATATATTGCTTTACTGTCAGTGTTTAGAAGAATTTAAAGTATTTTATAAACATAAGAATTTTTTTAAATAAATTTTATTGACTCCTAATCCTTGGAACATTATTGTATATACTTTAAGAATGCATGTAGTGTTTATCAATTTATAAATATTAGTAGTCACCCGTTCCACTGCTCCTTCTTTCTGCTTGTCTTTGCTGATTTTGAGTCGAGGCAGTGCTGTCTCCGTGTAGTTTTTGTCCTCAAAGCCTTCCAGAAGCTTTCCGTGAAAAGCGAGCCTGCAAGTGTTACCATGAATATCTGAGTCCAGTCGTGACCCAATCACTAAGCAAAGGGGTGGACATGTGACCGGTCGTTCAAACTCCAGCAAAGCCCACTGCTGTGGTTCCCCTTTCCCACCTTCTGCCTGACTAGTCAAATGCTCATCCAGGTGATGAAACTCCCAGTCAAATGAGAAAGAGTTTGGACTTTGCTCTTGAGATGTGGGCTTACAGTCTCCGTTTTCATTGGCTGGAAGCACTCGATTGAAAAAGGAGATGCGCGCCATAACGGTTTCATGTCCAACAGTGATGTGAAACTTTGCACGGCTGTGAAGTGCTCCGCGGTAGTATTCAATCTTTTGGACGGATATAATAGCGGCGTAAAGAGTCTGCAATGAACCTGGTGTGCAAACAACACCTCGTTCTAGCAGTTTTGGGTCAAACTGTGTCACGCACACGCCAACCCGATCCCCCTGCATAGCACTAGGCACCGGCTTGCGAAACATCTGCACAGATTTGACCTTCCGAGTGACCTGAGGAATCAAAAAAGATCTGAAATAACGTAGCTGATCATTACAGCGCTAAATATTTCTTTACATATTATGGTGAAAATGTGAAAACAAGCAACAATTTGAGGTTTGTATGCTTTTTTGGCACAAAAATTGCTTTGTTCTTCATAGATGTGCATCATAGCAATAAAAAGTAGTATTGTGAGATCTTATTATAAAGTAAAAAGAACTGTTTCCTATAAATTGATAGAAGTAATATATCTTGTAATGGCAATGCTAAATATTCAGCAGTGCTTAATCTAGTCTTCAATGTCAAATAAATCTCTGAAAATCTTGATACTCAAGAAACATTTTACACATATATCAATGTTGAAAATAGGGTTGTTTAATATCCTCATGATAAACTATGTATCAAAGGAGCATATTTCATTTCATATTTTGTAACATTATAAATGCCCAAACAGCCACTTCTGTGTGTTTAAATGTCCGATGCGTCCATGCAAGTACATTTATTTCTTTAAAAACAAAGCAAAACCTTTGAACCCCATTATATGTATCCTAAAGTGTAGATTTTTATCATTACCTTTAACGCTGGTATCTCCACATTATCATTAACACTGAGTGACCCTTGTAGGATTGTGCCAGTAATGACAGTTCCCTGGCCACGGATGGAGAAGCAGTGATCTACGGCCATCAGAAGAGAGCCTGACGGATCTCTATGAGGAAGGAACGACTGGGCCTTTAGTAACTAAAAACAAAGACAAAGACACCCTTAAAAATGCAGCCTCCAAAAATATCAGATGAAAAGCCTTGAAAGTCCTTCACTCAGGCTAGAATAACATGTGCATCCAGCATGATTTGACAAACTAAAAAAAAACAAGAGCATTACAACATGCATCGACAGAAAGAAGGAAATATTCTGTATTGAATGAGTATCACAAATTTGTCCAAATTTAATTTAATGTGTTATATTTAATTGACATTCTGATTTTTCCATCATATATTTTTACATCATTACTTAAGCATTTTCAAATGTAAAAAAATACACATTTTAAAAGTGGTCTTTGACTTTTGTATGTTAAGTCTGTGCTGTTGACAACACGTCCACTCACATCTATGAGTTCAGTAATTCCCTGAGGCTCATCTGTATCCGGGGCCTCTGGACCACCTGGCTTTGCTGCCACAGCAATAATAGGGCAGTCTTTAAATCTGACAAGCAAAAAAGAAGTGAAGTCAAATCAATGTTATAACATAATGCACGATATTTCAAAGCAGCTTTACAGGAAATATTTTATATTATTTTAATATTTCCATGTTGCTGTTTTGGGTGTAGCTTATGTTTCTGGGTCAAGTTGGGCTGCAATATTAACCCTAATTATTAAGCATCTGAGTCTGTTTTGCACTTACTTCCAAGTTATTATTAAAGAAGTGTAACTTTAAAAATGTTACATGTTCTGAAGTCAGTTCATTTTGTACATGAATATAAGGAGTACATTACATTAAAATACATTTAGCCTATTGGGACACACAATTGGGACTATATTTTGTTTTTAAACATACATTTTTGTAATACATTTATACAACATGAATGTATGCTTATTAACAAATCACTGCCACCTAAAAATTTTGTAAATCATAAATAATTGTATAAATTGTATATATATATATATATATATATATATATATATATATATATATATATATATATATATATATATATATATATATATATATATATATATATATATATATATATATATATATATATATATATATATATATATATATATATATGTGTGTGTTTTGCTTTATTAGCACGCATTCATTGCTGTACATCACGGTTTATTTTGAAAGGGAAGGGGAATTCATAAATGTATAACTTTTTATATTTGTTAACATGTAACTTTTCCTTTACCAGAGTAAAGCTCAAAGTGTCTTCTTTCCAATGATACATAATTTGTGTTTGTAACTTACTGGTGTCAGGAACTGTTACTATTTAAATTTAGGTAGGTGTAAATCCCCAAAATCGAGTGCTGGCTAACAGGTTAAACTTGGGTCAGACGAAAAATAACACCATAAATACAAAATAAATAATATTAATACATGTAAATATATGTAGCATGCCATAAAAATCACGCACTGATACAATTCACCAAACAAGAAATTATCAGGAAAACAAAATTACACTAAATAAGTATATAAATAACAAGGTAAAATATCACATATTTACACAAAAACATACATTCATAACATGAAATGATGATAATAATAATAATAATAATAATAATAATAATAATAAACAATAGGATATAAAAAAATTGAATAAAATAATAAAATTGTATGAATCTTTTAATAATAAACAAAGCTTATTTAACTGGTTTTTATTACGTTTTGTTAAAAATAAGTAAAGTTTCATGAATTTGTACTTTTTCAAGCAATCATGAGTTAATTAGTTTGAAATTTTATTCAGTTGCATTCACTCCAGTGTCCAGAATTATTTGCAGATTTTATACAATGATATTTGCAGTAATAACATGGTAAATGCATGATCAAATTCCAAACCTTTTGTTTTATTTATTAGTTTTCACACTTACATAATGAGAAGTGGTTAATCAAATACAATACGGTTTTAGTGAAATAATGTAGGCAACAACCTTAATGTGAAATTTTTATAGCCTTTGAATGCAATATCAGGGTTAATCGACTTCATTATTATTAATTATGCCTGAGCATGGTGAAATGTACAATATGTAGACTTAAAAGTTAACAGAGTCTACCTTGTGTTCTCCAGAGTTTTGTGCATCCTCTTGGTCATTTTGTCAATAGCCGCTTGTCTTTTGTCGCTAGGCAAGAGGTCTGTTTTGTTGAGGATGACGACCATGCGGGAGCAGGTGAGCTGACCAATCAAAAGGCACTCTGCTGTTTGTGTTTGCATTCCTTTCACAACGTCAACCACCAACATCATCAGATCAATGATCTGAGCACCTGAATCAAAGCACACGAGTCAGATTAAACATGACTAAATCAAGTCACCAAGAAAACATTACAGAAAAAGACAGAAAATAAGAGGAGAGCTGAATATTGACTTTTCCTTCCCTCTTTTACTCTCCCTCTCTCTGGCACTCATTCTTTCCTGAGAGATCCCCTTTGGGGGGAGAGAGGAAGTCAAGCTGGAGCCCCCTTCCGCCTTAATCAACCACATGTGCCATAAATGTGCACACACACACACACACCAATGCCATCAATGCAATTGCACCAGACATTCCCACTACAATTGAGTTTGTTTGGTCCCGCAGGTTTCAAAAACCCTCAAGACATTTTTTCTAATTATCATCCATTTCTTCATACATCCCTCCATGATTATAATACCTATCAGATTGCATACGTAGGAAGGCAACCATGTGAGCTACATTTCTTCAGTATAGTGGAATATCACATGCATTTATTGTAAACACAAGTACTGGAGATAATCAATACTGAGAGTTAGTTATTAATTATTCTAATCATAACAGTAAAAGGGTTCTCATTTTTTGTATAATCTATGCAAACATGTTAATGTCTCATTGTAACATTACAAATCAGATTTGTCTTGTAATTTGAGAGCTTCTACTGCATCACATCAGACACATTTTAATGCTTCCTTTTTGCTGTAAACTACCGTAATACATTATTTTCAATGCGTTCTATTCACTCATCTGTTTAGAAAGTTAATTGCCTTTTGGTATGAAACTATAATGTTAATATATATGATTTTTAAAAATCATTCATTCATTCATTTTCGGCTTAGACCCTTTATTAATCCAGGGTCGCCACAGCGGAATGAACTGCCAACTTATCCAGCACATGTTTTACGCAGCAGATGCCCTTCCAGCTGCAACCCATCTCTGGGAAACATCCATACACACTCATACACTACAAACAATTTAGCCTTCCCAATTCACCTGTACTGCATGTGTTTGGACTGTGTGGGAAACCGGAGCACCCGGAGGAAACCCACGCGAACGCAGGGAGAACATGCAAACTCCACACAGAAACGCCAACTGACCCAGCCGAGGCTCACTACCTATTGCGCCGCTGTGATTTTTAAAAATGTAATAGTTATTTGACCTCTCATTATATATGTGCTATATTATATGTTTTCCAATTCAACTGATAAAGCTTTAATTAAAAAATAATAATAATAAATAAAAAAAACGATACACATAAAATATCTTACCAAGACATATTTAAAGTTTAAAAGCAAGTGTCAACTTATATTTTATATGAATTTTATGTATGAGTCTGTTATTTTTTCGGTTAATAAAATCACATTAATTTACAAACTATCAGAATTTTATCTAAACTGTATGCCATATAAGTGACAAAATCTACATTAAATTGCACATTTCAGCACAATGTGGGTCCCTTGTTTGCTTCGCTTTTCTTTAAAAAGTAAAAAAGGAACACATTACACTGTAATCTGCTTAAAGCCAATTCTCCTTAAAGCCAATTCATTTCTGTACTAATAATTATTCTGTACTAATTATTCTGTACTAATTGCTTAAAGCCAATTCATTTCTGTACATGATGCTTATTTAATTTTAATTGACATTTTTTGTAGCTCAAAAATAAAGAAAAAGTTTGATTTGAAATTAGGTTTAAAGATTACAATTGCTTGAGCATCTCTGGTCAAACAGTTTGATCAACCGTTTCATTTCAAAATAATTATTTTTTGATTATGTACTTACATCAAAAATAAAGCACTTACATAAATCACTTTCCATTTTAAAAAATCACATTTATAACTAATTAGGTGGGATACAGTTAATGTCAGGAACAGGTTTAATGTTTGGTAAGGTGTGTAGGGTGAACAGTGTAATTACAGAGTTATATGGAGAACTTTATATTAGCTCCAGTTACATGGAGGTGTTTTAAAATACAAGTAAATACACAATAAGTGTATTAAACTAAATAAAAATGATTCAATTAACTGGCAGTACCTGTTAGATTGAGAAGAAAGTCAGATTTTTCCTGTCTTTACAGTGATTAACATGGCATCTTCAAACGCTGCACACACACCATCTATTGATCAAAAGTGGTACTTCCGCACAGATTATAAAATACCCTGACATGTTGCTATTCTGTTAGTTAGTTAATTAGGCGTATTAGAAATTAAAAACAAGTCAGTAACTTCTGGTGCTTTGTTTACGTAGAATGCATAAAGTCACACGTCACAGTGGATTTTATAAGTGTAACCGTTATCTTACTAAAATAAATACACGGGCTGTTACCCACTTACCCCCGATGATGGTGCGTATGAGGGAGGCATGTCCTGGACAGTCCACCAATGTGAACTGCAGACTGTCGTATTGTTTTTCCCCGCAGGACTCTCTCAGGTGCTCCGGTAACGGCACCGTGAACGCACTGAAGCCGAGATCCAGCGTTATGCCCCGCTCTTTGGACTGTGGGTTCTTGTCGAAGGCTGCGGTGGATGCGGTGCTGCTCAGCGCCCGGGCGAGAGATGTTTTCCCGCTGTCCACATGGCCGAGGACACCGACGTTAAAGTTCAGTGTTTTGGGAACATCTGCCATCTCTGGATGAACACCGCGGTTGGGTAACAGAAACTGAATGCGCAGACTTTGAACTGCTGACAGCGACGCTGCTGGTTCAAACCAACCAGCTCAAAGCCGTCAGAGAGCCAAACCACTGTAATTTAGTGAATTTTAATAATATCAACGTATTAACTTTGATATCAGAAATAAAAGTGCATACTAAATTCCTCGGCTCTTACTTCATTCAGTAAACTTTTCAGAAATTTGACAGTTGCTCTTCCTGCGCTGTCAAAAAACAATCCCTGACCTGGTAGCATCTCCTTTCATTGGTTCCGCTTCACAGCATTTTGTTTGAGAAAAGAAACATGCCTCATAAATAAAGTTTTTTATAAATTAGTTTAAAAGTATAAATAATCTACACCTTGGAAATAACAATGTTATCTACAATTCTGGAGAAATTATTAATGGAACCCACAGCGTATATCCCTGTTCCAGTACAACATTTCAAATGTAACACAAACGGAAAATAGGGGCGGGTTTACAGCGATCAGACAGACAGCAGTGGCGTCCAATGATTATGCAGAATTTCCACAATCGTTGCAAAGAACAACTGAAAACCCTTTCGCAGGCGGTACTTCCTCAAATCGCCTTGGTTACCCACATGGAAACGCGGGTCTCTTGTGTTTGATTTTAACGGCCTCCCGTGAGACAGGCGTGTGGTTGTTTTATTCACGTACAGCGCGTTTAATTAATTATTAGGAAACATGAAGATCGAAGAAGTAAAAAGCACAACCAAGACGCAACGCATTGCTTCTCACAGCCATGTGAAGGGCCTCGGTCTGGATGAGGCCGGTAATGCTAAACAGTCCGCGTCCGGGCTAGTGGGACAAGAAAGCGCCAGAGAGGTAATGCTAGAGACCAATTTCCGTTATTTATTTTAATAATTAAGGAAAAAAACTGTAAATTTGATAATCACGAATGTTTTGTATGTAGCTGGCTATATGTGAAGAATGAATATAAAACTGCAAATTTATTTGCTTGTGTCAGGAGCAGCAAGCAAAGTCTTGTAAATATGGTTATTTCATATATATATATATATATATATATCCTCCTGAGACCCCAAATTTGTCTTTTTTCGTTGTTTTATTGTGATTTACTACATCCTTTTGGTAAAAAAAAATTTACAATTTAGAGTTTTTACGTTTTGTTTTTATTTTTAATTTTACAGCATGTATACTGTAGCGGACCACAGGACCATTTTAGTTAGAAACGACAGCCAAACTCAAGACAACAAAACTGTACTGGATATGGCTGTAAAGGGATATTAATCCAACATTAATGTATAAAAACAAAACAAAAGCCAATTTTTCTTTTGTATTGAAATTCCTGGAACAGTTTAATCTGAAAGAGAGCCGAACTCAATTAAAACAAAAATAATTTTGATCCCATATGATTAACCTTTAAGTCTCAATAATAAATGTTATCAATATTTTATCATATGATGTAGTAAATAGTGTGTGTGTGTGTGTGTGTGTGTGTGTGTGTGTGTGTGTGCGCGCATGGACTTATATCAGAGGCTAAATGTTAGAACTGAATTATCCTGCTAAATAAATCAAAATTATTTCACGTGTCACTCCTGGTCCACAGAGTGTGACATCTTTCCTGTTCTTCCCTTTCTGTCTCTGTCTGCTCATCTGAGTCTCCTGTCATTTCTTCCTCTTCATCAACAACTTCTTGTATGTTACATTCAAATTCATCCTCCTCTTTCCTCATCTGACAGCTCCAAGTCAGAGTCTCCCTCAACTATCTTATAAAGAATCCTCTCTGCTTCAGTTCTGCCTCCTACAACACATGCAGTCATTAATTACATTAAGATGGTCCTGATTGTCCACTATTGTTGACATTTAAAAAAGGATGATATTTTGAAACGGACAATTTAACAGCTTTGAAAGCTAAATGTATTGTTCCTGACACTTTAATAAACAAATATATATGCAAAACTAATAGTAAAAAAACATTTTAAAAAGCTACATTTTACATACCTCTCTCCTTCCCATAAAAGATGCAATTTCACATTCAGTAAGAGTGGAATATTGTGGTCACAAATGTGTAACTTGCAAAGTATTAATGTTTTCATATTTGTGAAATTTTCTGGCCTGTAGTTTAGTGAAGAGATTTTTAAAAATCTGATTCTGGGACTAAAACATTTGGCGAATTCTTGCATATTTATTAGGCTTGTGGCATCATCACTGAGCTGATTCGTTCCAAAAAGATGGCTGGAAGAGCTATTTTACTAGCCGGACCACCTGGAACAGGCAAGGTAAGGGCAGGCTGCTTCTATTTATTCAGCGCTGTATAATTTAAATTGACATTGAAATAGTTTCTAGTCTAATAAATAGTGTCATTGAATAGTTTAAAATAGAGCTGTTGTTTACGATGGTGTTTATAGTTTGCTGATATGTTTTCTGTCCACCACAGACTGCTCTAGCACTGGCCATGGCACAGGAATTGGGAAATAAAGTGCCATTCTGTCCTATGGTGGGCAGTGAAGTTTATTCAACAGAAATCAAGAAGACTGAAGTGCTGATGGAGAACTTCAGAAGAGCCATAGGTGAGCTCTCACACCAGTAAATACGCACCGGTATCTCACCATAACCTGTCAAAAAAAAGTGATTCCTTACATCATTTAATCAATTCATTTAAAACAGCTGATTCATATAGAAAATAAGCAAGTGACTGTATTTAATATTAGATGGAGTCATTGGCTCATTCGATTTGTTCAAAAACAGATTCGTTCTGGAACAATACATGACAGTGTTGCTCTGAAATGTGTAATATGTTCTAGTACAACTGTTCAGAACTGTTGAACAGTTAACAATTGTAAGTTATCCATTGAAAAAAAACTATTTTTGTTTTAAAATGTTAACTTTCTGTTTGTTGAGTTGTTGATTTTTTTTTTTTTTTTTTGCATGTTTACTTGAATTAAAAGGCTAATCCAAATTCATTGTTATAGGCTTAATCACAGTGTTTTGGACTCTATAATATCAGCTCGTGCATCATTAAACCGCAGGATGACGTGAATATTATTTTATTTTAGATGATAAACTCCTACCAGGGCTGCACAATATTGGATGAATCTGATCTTGCAATATTTTATTTTTCTACGATAAATATTGCGATATGACTACAGTTTCACAAGAGTTTGAATAGCTCTAACATTTTTCTGGGGAGTCTAACAGCATTCAGGTACAGAAGTTGAATAATCACAATGCAAAAAAAGCTTTTCGTACTTTGCTTTGTCTCATTTCTAGATGAAATATCTCAAATGCATAAATCAAGTGACAATATTCTTTTGTCAATTTTGAGTTTTTTCTTAAGACAAGCAAAATTATCTGCATATAGGGAGCTAAAATGTAGTTTTTTTACTTTAAAATGTAGATATTTGGACTAGAAACGAGACAAAAATTCTATGCAAGAAAAACATTTATCTCCGTAAAAATAATTAAATGCAATTCATCTTTGTTGCACCTCCAACAATCTTTTTTTTGTGCCCAAATGTTTTAAATTCTCTTGAAATGCTCAGTCACTGGCCTTCAAGTGATAAACCTTCACTCTATTATGGATAAACTTAGCAGTGACAAATCACGTGTTTTGTAGCTCCTGGTCAACTATAATTCGGACTCAACATTGCAGATTTTGCGATGTGACTATTGCAGATGCACCCATTGCAATATTGATGCTGAAGCAATATATTGTGCAGCCCTAACTCCTACAATAAAGAAACTATTAAATCTGTAGTTTCCTTTATGTATTCCTATAGATTTGAGCCTGACCTTGTACTGCATTTCTAGTTACCACACACCCCTCAACACACTGTAGCATAATATTACATTGCCAGTATGACTTTGAAACAATGTAGACTATGTGATCAAATGAGATATGCATGAATGCACACATTATTACTGCGCTGACAGAGAAATGTACTTGCATGAACCATTGAAAACACACTCTCTGCTTTTTAATATATAGCTAAATAGGTCGTTTTTGTAAACCAATGTGGTGGTGCAGTAAAACTGAAAACCTATTAGAAATGTTTACATCAGTCTAGTACCTAAAATTCGGTTTTGTGACACCTAGGTCTGCGTATCAAGGAGACAAAAGAGGTGTATGAAGGAGAGGTCACCGAACTGACTCCTTGTGAGACAGAGAACCCAATGGGAGGCTACGGTAAAACTATCAGTCATGTCATTATTGGTTTGAAGACAGCTAAGGGAACCAAACAGTTGAAGGTAAGGAAGGTGCAAGCATGTTGTTGTTTTTTTTTCTTCATGCTTATATTTCAGAGATAAGCTGGATAGAAGCTGATTATGTGGTTGTTTGAAGTCATATCTCATCTCTAATGCAGCTGGATCCCAGTATCTATGAAAGTCTGCAGAAGGAGAGAGTGGAGGTCGGTGATGTTATCTACATTGAGGCTAACAGTGGGGCAGTCAAGGTATGGACAGATATGCTTAGCTATTCTCTCTCCTGCGGTTCTAGAGTTGGCATGTTGAAGTAATCTTTTGTCAGTGCAGGTGGGCAGGTAGTCTGGCAGTGGAATAAAGGAATTTTTAAAAGAACGTAATACTTTTATTAAGAAAGAATGGATTAAGGGAATTCAAAGTAAAGAAACTTTAATAATGCTACAAAAGATTAGATTTCAGTTTGAGTTCATTTAAAAAATCCTAAAAGAAAAAAGATGTATTTAGCAAAAATATTAAGCCTTAAAATAGTTTTTACTTTTGGAAAGTGAAAAAAAAAAAATCTTGAATGCCAAATCAGCATATGAGAATTATTTCTGAAGGATCATGGGACACTGGACTAACAATGCTGAAAATTCTGGCCATTACGGGAATAACTTATATTTTTGAAGGAAAAAAGCTTAAATAAATGCAGTTTTGAAATTAGAAATTTAGTAAATAGACTGGGCAAATTTGATTCCAGCTATTGTGTATGATACTCACAACTGCCTTTTTTGTGAATAATAATTGAACAGTAAACATTAGTTTGTTTTGGGAAATAAACGTGATTCTGAAAGTCACTAATAGATCGTGGTAAGTATTAATACGTGATTTAACGAACTATTTATTCAAATGATTTGTTCAGTATGGCTACTTCGTTTAGAAACTACATGAATGCCTTTGTGAATGGATGATTTTAGTTTGATTATTAGTTACAAAAATAAAATAAATCAGGCAATATTGTTTCTAAAATACAACTGTAGATGCAACCTCTTGTTTATTAACCTATTGAATAAATTTAATACAACATTTGCATGGTAATTTGGAAAATGGCATTCTTGCTTGTGTGATGTTACTGCATCGTAACTATATCATATCCTAGTAAAGTTATAAAAGCAAAATAATAATAAAAAATTCTAGATGTGTTTTTGGTACCTGAATTCTGTGCATTTTAACAGGCTCATAAAATAGTTATAATATTAACGTAAATGCTAAATATCTCACGGCACTAGGGCTGTCACGATATCTATTTTTGTTGTATGATATATTGCACCAAAATATATTGTGATAAACGATATTATTGTAATTTCAAGACCATTTATTGTCATATATTATGCCAGATTGACAATATAATAGCATCACATTGCAATTACACTTTTCCAAAGAACACATAATTTTATTAAGAATATTTAATTATAGTCATTTCTACAATTTAGTAATTAGGCCTTAAAATCAGAATGTGAAATTCTTAATATAATAATATTATATAATCTTAAATAATAATAATAAATGTCAACAAAAAAAAGTGCAAGGTAAAAAGTAACAGAGGCTGTGATATCTGCTACCAGATCTATTTTCAGTTGTCAGACACAGTGGCTGTTTCTCAATTCCAAGAACGCAGAGAACAGACTTGTGAAGACCGGTCTTGCCAGGTGTCCTCGGAAGAACGAACTCTGGAGACCACGAGAACAGAGAATGCGTCCTGTGTAAATAAACGATATCTCTGAACTTTAATAATAAACCAATATAAAATGCTGCGCTTCCCACCTCCAGTCGCAATGACTTATGGGACTTCTAGAGCGAGATCGGTGCTCAAGTCTTTGCATTGTTGCGTCATCGATATCAAGAACACATCCGGGAAGTTTCTTGCGGTCTTGAGTATTGGAACTGACCTTTGGCAGCTGATGATGACGTCACACAAGGACGAGAAACAGCCAGTAATTTATAGTAAATACTAACTATAGTGTTTTTTTAACCATTCTGACACGGACACCTCCAGTAGAGTTCGAAATGTTGCACAATCAGCTAAAATGTTGCTAGAATTGGTTTATATGTATGGGCGATATACACTGCATCACCCAAATTGATTGAGATCATGTTCATGTGTTGTGCGTCACAATGTCTCAATGCATTTATGGAATTTATTCATAATCCATCTTTCCTTTTTTGGGGGTCTGCAGAGACAGGGACGATGTGACACATTTGCAACAGAGTTTGATTTGGAGGCGGAAGAGTATGTACCTCTACCCAAAGGTGACGTACACAAGAAAAAAGAGATCATTCAGGATGTTACACTTCATGACCTGGATGTTGCTAATGCAAGACCACAGGTATGAGCCCACCAACATTACATTATTTCTAATGTATCTTAATAAATCTAATCATTTAGTGACTGTGTTTTTCAGGGAGGCCAGGACATACTTTCTATGATGGGTCAACTGATGAAACCCAAAAAGACAGAAATCACAGGTAACGTGAATGAAGCTGATTATCCTGACAGGATTTTGGATCAATCCATGTTTAACTGTCTTTGTGTCTCCGTGTGTGTGCAGATAAACTGCGAGGGGAGATCAATAAGGTTGTGAACAAGTACATTGATCAGGGTGTTGCAGAGCTGGTTCCGGGTGTTCTGTTTATTGATGAAGTTCACATGCTGGACATTGAGTGTTTCACTTACCTGCACCGAGCCCTGGAGAGCTCCATCGCCCCCATTGTAGTGTTTGCATCCAATCGAGGAAACTGCCTAATCAGGTGTGTGTGTGTTTGATAAAGTGGGACGTGTGTTATCGTATGTAGGTAATAATTATCAACATTCATTAATGCATTAGGTATCTTGAAAATGAACACAGCATTTTTCGGTTAATGTATATTTTGTGACACTTTAGGTTATAAAAGTTAAGATTAATGCAATAAGTAACCATAAATGATAGTTTTTAGTATTTATTCTGTAACATTTGTTAATAAATGACTAGGTGTATTTTTACGTTAGCTCAGGTCCATTAATTTTATTGAGTAGAATAGATTTAATAATGTATTCGTAATTATAGACCATTTTAAGGTTTGTAAACGAAAACAATAGTCCCAACGTATTTCCTGTTTTACATTTTTTAATTTTTATAGCTTCCAAGAATCCAAAAAGAGCCACATATTGATAAATTATAGCCGTTTTAACATTAAATTATAATTAAATCGCCCCGTTACAGTTATGAAATCGTTTGATAACAAGCAGGAAATGTTCATGGGCCAATGACATCACTACATTGAAATGGTCTACTGAAATGAACAAACTAATATTTATTACTAAAACAGATTCAATTATTTAAAATATAATGTAATGTTAAATAAAATTAAATATGTTAAACACATTTTTATTTGAAAAAAAACATTGTTTTTATACTCTTAAAATCAGAAGAATTACTTTCAAACTATAATTCATATTAAATATCAATACTTTCGATTTCTGTTGAAAAATCTCTGTGAAATTAAAACATTTTGGCAATTGTGGCAGGAATCTGTATCCTTCATTGTTTGTTAAAAAAATGTTGACAATTGGAACTTTTATTTTACAAATATACTTATGCATGTTCATTATAGACTAATCATCTGTAAAGCTTGTAAAGAAAAGAAATGAACATTTCATAGACTATTAAATGCTCTAACTGTATTGTTTAACTCATTTTAGCCTAGGAAATTTTGTTTAAAAGAACCAGTATTGCCGTGACCAGCTATTAGAATTTACATTGGATTGACAAGATTATTCTCTGTGCTTCTGTTTTAGGGGGACAGAGGACATCAGCTCTCCTCATGGAATTCCACTGGATCTACTGGATCGAGTTATGATTATCAGAACTATGCTGTACACTCCTCAAGAAATGAAACAGGTGAGCATCAACGATTTGACAAAACAAGTCCTCAATCAAATAAGCTTTTACATTATAAATAGATAAAGTAGACATTACATTCTGTTGTTTAATGTGCATGTTGATCTTCTAGATCATAAAGATCCGAGCACAGACAGAAGGCCTCAACATCAGTGAGGAGGCATTATCTCATCTTGGAGAGATCGGTACCAAAACAACTCTCAGGTAATATTCATTACTTGTAATCAATTCTTTTATTCTCTGGTTTTTATTGTTATGGATTTACACTCACCAGACACTTTATTGGGTACATCTCAAGTACAGCATCGAACCCCTTTTGCCCTTAGAATTGCCCTAATTCTCCCTGGCAAAGAAGTTGCTGGGATCATTCCTCAGATTTTTTTGTTCCATATTAAAGTGGTGGCGTCCCAGTTTCTGCAGATTTATAGGCTGCACATCAGTGATGTGAAACTCCTGTTCTAGAACTTTCCAACTGTGTTGAGATCTGGTGGCTGCGGACGAGATTTGAATGTTGAATGTCATGTTCAAGAAATCAGTTTGAGATCATTAGAGCTTTGTGACTTGCTGCATTATATAGTCTACTCAAGATGGGTTCACTGTGTTATAAAGAGGTGGATGTGGTTAGAAACAATAATCAAGAATGCTGTGGAGTTTAAATGATGCTCCTTTAGTAGTAACACGTCCAAAGTGTGCCAGGAAATAATATCAAGACCATTATAGTAACCGCAGCCTGAACATTAAGGTTTAGTTCATCCAAAAATGAAAATTGTTAAAAATTGCTCACCCTCATGTTGATGCAATGCTGAGACCTTCGTTCATCTCACAACACAAATGAAGATATTTTAGATTAATGGTACATTCAAACGGCCGTCAGCACTTGACAGAGGGCGTCTGAAGTTGGAGCTGACATGATTATCATAGCAGCGTCAGTCAGTTAATTAGACTGCAATTGGCTTCCGTCTGAACTGGGGTATTTGCACAAAGTGATCTGATTCGCTGAAGCTTCCATTGGTGCTTGAAAAGTTGAGAAATTCCCAAATTCTCCAGTGAGCAACACCTCTAACGTGGTGCCGACGGATCCACAATTCAGTTCGGCCAATGCTTGACATCACCTATTCAAAGTGAATGGGAAGTGTTGATGCTGACACCTCGTGTGAATAGGACGTAAATCTTGAAGCTCTATAAACAGCAAGGGTCATGAGATGCTCGAAGTCCAGAAGAGGAACCAAAAACATTGTCAAAACAAGTCCATGTTACTTCAGTGGTTCAACTGTAATCATATGAAGCTCCAAGAACAGTTGTACACCAAAAAAAAAAACTTTGTTCACCAGTGTTTTCTCTGCCATGTCAGGTCATGCCTCTAATATAGGCAATATGATGTAATGCCATAAGAGTCAGCAGCACAACATGTAAGAGTTGTACTGCCCAAAGTAAATGTGCTCCATAAGGCGGGAGAGAAAACATTGGCTTAACACAGTTTTTTGACTTGCTGTTGATTTTTTTTTTATATCATCTTGAACCAGTCTGGTCATTCTCCTTTGACCTCTGGCACCCAAAGGATTTGATCTTTTTTTGGATCATTCGTTTTAAATCCTAGAGATGTTTGTGAAACTCCACAGCAGTTTCTGCAATACTCCGATCAGTTCATCTGGCACCAGCAACCATGTTATCTTCAAAGTCACTTAAATGAATGGATGTACCCAATTAAGTGTCCGGCGAGTGTTTCATTTCTGCAGTTTGTTTATAATTTTGGCGAATGTGTCTTCTTTTGTAAATGCAGATATGCAGTACAACTGCTGACCCCTGCCAGTCTGTTGGCACGAGTTCAGGGGAGGGAAGTAGTCGAAAAGGAACACGTGGAAGAAATTAATGAACTCTTCTATGATGCCAAGTCTTCTGCAAAGATTCTACAAGATCAGCACACCAAGTTTATGAAATAACTTCAGCACTTGCCCCCTCTCTACACCCCTGCTTTAGTTTGCTTTAACGGTTGTTTAGTTCACATTTGCTGTGATATTCTCAAAACATGACAGCTGTTCTAAGCCAAACAATGCATGGCTACTGCAATCTTATACCTCTTTCAGTCACGAGTGTGGATGAAGAGCAGCGTAAATTTAAGAATTACATAACTTCAAACTGATTTCTTTAGTTTTAAACCCCATTTTTGTTATTCTTAGGTTAAAAAATGCTTCTCTGTTGTCCTTTGCTTATTTTTGTGTTGTTTTGAAAATAAATCTTTTTTGATAATAGTGTGAAATAAATTGCATTGAATTAAGGTTTTTTATTAATATGACAAGTTTTTAATGTCTTATTATTAAATGTTTAACATCTTTTCAACTAAACCAACAGAATAATTTTCTGTGTCTGACCAGAAACATTAAATGGGAAATTAATTATTTTAAATGCACGTTGAGTTTGTTTTTGAGGTCATACTTTCACAAAAGATGACTCAACTTTTATTATCATTAATATTATATTCTGATGCAGGTTATTAAGATTTTTTTCAAACTTTTATTTATTTTCCTACAATCTTAATTTGCACCACGTGCTTCAGCTGTATGATTCAATAAAACAGAATAGTCCTACAGTGTTACTTCCTCTTGGTGGGTTTGTTAAAGGCAGTCTCTGATCCTGAGCGAACCTTGCTGAAGACAGATGGAGCGGCTTTCCCAGCTCGTTCTAAAAGCAGAGACAGAGTGATACTCAGAACACATTTAATCTCAGTTTCCTCAATGCTAAGTGCTACATTTACCAGAAATAAACATGCTTAAATTGACACAAAGCAAATTTAGAAAAAAACACACAAAGTGATTTCGGTTAACAATAGTTTTATTTATCAAATACCTTGTCAGGCATGTTTTGAACGAGAATTATTTGATGACAAATTAAAACACTATTTAAGAATCACAGTGTAGCCTCAAAAATCCTGATTAACTGCCCTTTTAAATCTCTATACCTTCCTTCAAAACACTCTGCTTTGTCCATTTGCCAACATAAACGTTTTTAAATTATATTAAACATTATGGTAAATTTAAACACCATGTTATATTTTTATAAATCAACATAAATGTTTTATTTGAACACATACAATATTTGGCTGAATGAAAGAACCCATTTTACATTATTTACCACAGTAAAGTTGACTGTATTTAATGTGTTCACATTTCTAAATTCTATTTCACATAAAACTGTTGACCCATATACAATTGAGATAAGCTTATCTTGTAAAATGTAACAGCTAGGGTCTTCTATTCAAGATAATGAAAGGCTACCACCAGGGTATCTTGGGGTCTTAAAATGTCCTAAATCTGAATAGCAAAATTTTAGCTATTCAGCTAAATCAACACCCATACAGTACAATCATCAACAATCCATCTCAAAACTTCCAATATTTTATTTAAAAATAGCATTTAATTACTTTTCTTACAGTAACATTTGCTTAAAAGTTCTCAATGTATTTACTGCTGACCTGACCTATTTTTTTTTTTTGTTATTATATTATTATTATTATTATTGTAGACTGAAGTAATTGACAGCTATATTTTGTTCTATTCTTGTCAAAGGTTATAGGGTTTGTGAATGGATATATTTGAAAATGAATTAAAAAAATATTCAAGCTAAATTATTCTTATTGTACTTTTGATAGAGCAACTGAAAATCTTTAACTGGGATATTTGAAAAAGATTTAACTTGGTGAAACCTGCAGAAACCCTGACTAAAATTTAAGCACATAAGACATGATAAACGAGTGTCCTCTCTCATATTTCCTGCTATATATGGAGTGGAAACACTAAACCAAACGCGCGCGCACACACACACACAAACACAATTATTCTTTTTCTTCTTGGCGCGAAGTCAAATAAACAAACAAGGACGTGAGGACACTTAAAACATCACATAAAACACTGAATTACGGCAGTTTCTGCTGCTGGACTCACCACATTCCTGCATCACCTCAAAAGTCTTGCTCTTCACCTCAGTTCCAGATGCAAGTTTATCTCTGGCTCCAATCAAATCCTCCGTTTTCACCTCAGGCCTCTTCACTTCCTCTTGTTCGCTCTGCTGAAGAAGAGAAGAACAAAACAAACAAAAAAAGAATGACAAACAATGAATGACAACAAAAATGAGTTTCAGTTCTTTGTCTTACTTGAGACATGGTCAACTCTCAAAGTCCGCGGTCTTTCTGAAGTTTCTGTTTTATACTCGTCGCGTGTGCGTTTATATGGTATACACACACACACACACAACTCGTCCCTTCCCAGAGTCCAATCCCAAATGGGCCATAATTCCTTTGGCCAAAGTGTGAGTCACTGCTCCTCCTCCCATTTAATCTCAGTCACTGTTGTTGTTGTAAGATAGACACATGGTTGTTTAAAGATGACATCTTCAATTAGTTCCAGCAGCTCAGAAATGAACAGTTAGTGGTTTGTGTCTGCTTTATTGCTCATGTTGGAGTGCTGCTGGTGTTTGTTGTTTTGAGGGTTGCTATGTGCTTGTTTGTGGGCAGTAATTTGTCTCTCTTACCTATTGCTTTGGAATTACACTTTTTTTATTTGAAGGATGACACAATATCCTCCCTTTTTTCTTTCAATGTCAGCGTTTAACCAACAAAACAAATGTAAGTGTAACGTTAATACAATTAATTCAATGTTAGAATGTATCTTTTAATTATTCTCTGAAAAACGCACAAAATGACGACCGTTCTATAGCTATTTTGAAGCGTTGGTATTGCTTGATCTCAAATAATTTCAAATGTCTGAAAACAACATTTTTGTTTGTTTTACTCAATTTTTATAAATAAGTTTTAATAAATGTGATCATTGGCTTAGAAAACAAAACAAAAATCACATTTTACTTAAACATACCCCTATAAATCATTAAGACACCATCAAAAATGATAGCCACTTTGATTAAAAAAAACTACTTACTGACCGCCAACTGTGCTGCATGCAAATTAAAGTCAGTAATCAGTACTATCAGAATAGAAAAACTTTTATTTGTACCCAAACAAATTTAAAGAGTAAATAAAGTATCCAGTATCATCTAAAATATTTTCAAAAACAATGGCAACCAGTACCGTTTACATTTATTTTAACCACTTCATTCATACATGCCATTTATACAGTCACCACTGATTTGCAGTGTACATCTAGTAACATTGTAGCACAATGTTCTAAAACATTTAGTCAAAGTACTGTACACCTTTAGTCTCTCAAATAAAGCCTCAAGGTTTGATTTAAAGAGAATCTTAATGAAATCCTTGTATCAATAAAGGAATGACAGGCACATTAGAACAGTTGGTATGATCTGATGGACTCTGATATCTTTGCGTAACTTATAACTAAGTTATATCCTGCATCTTACCATCTTCAAACTGTCAGCATCTTCTTTAGACATCATAAGCAAAATCTGCATATGGAGAAACTGTATCTTTCAGATTAAACGTCTTTTCTCATTAAAAAAACAAGCAAAGAAACAAAATAAAGTGTGAGACATTCAAATCTGCAACCTTTGGTCCATGCCATGTTAGTGTCGACCTCAGTTCAGAGAGATTTCACTGTCAGCTGCTTTCCAAATAAAAGCTCATGTACGTTTCTTGTTGTATTTGGGTAACAACTGAGTCTTGACAAACTGCACAAGTCTTGTTTCTGTTAGAAATACTGTGATCACAACAGTCAAGAGACAAACCGCTCCAATAGCTACATGGAAAAGTCTCAGCAGCCAGCCGTCATCACAGCAAAACACGCTCTGAAACACACAAAGAAGTTGATTGTCAATTAAGATAATGTACGGTCAAACATTTGGCTGTTTATGTGCATATCAACAGAGTTTTGGGGAGCTTGAAAATACAAACTTTGAAAACAGGTTTCAAAGTGCTGTTTTTTTTTATTATACCAAAGCTGGAGTACAGGACCCAATGTGAACTGATGCAATCTTTTTCTTTACAGTGTTACAACACTAAAGGCCCGGAATGCATTATACAGTATATTTTGTCTTTTCGACAATCCATGTGAATAGGGATAGATAACACATGCACCCCCCCTCCCGAAAGAATACATTTCTAAACATAATAGTTTTAATAACTATTAAGTCATGCTATTGTTTTTGAAATGTTATTGTTTATTAAAGTATTTTATTGTCTCATCCGTGTTTCAGATGAGACGTTAAAACCGAGGTCCTGATTCTCTGTGGTCATTAAAAAAAAATCCCATGGCACTTCTCGTAAAGAGTAGGGGGGTTAACCCCAGTGTCCTGGCCAAATTCCCTCCATAGGCTCTTATAATTCTGGCCTCCCAATCATCCGCATCTACTAAATTGGCTCTATCATGATCTCTCCACTCCACTAATAGGTGGTGTGGGGTGAGCGCACTGGCGCCGTTGTCCTGTGGCTGCCATCACATTATCCAAGTGGATGCTGAACACTGGTGGGGGTGTGGAGAGACCCCCCCCCCATGATTGTGAAGCGCTTTGAGTGTATGACCATACACGATAAATGCACTATATAAATACACATTACTTACTAAGAAGTCACCTCTTGATCACCAAGGTTGCATTTATTATATTATTTTATATTATAATATTATACTTTTATATTATATTTATTACAAATTATTTTTTCAGTCTTCAGAGTCACATGAAAAATGAAGCATTAGAAATCATTGTAATGTTATGATCAGTTATTACTTATGTCCTGTTATTAATAATGGTACTTTATTTTTTTGTGCAAACCATTTTACATTTTTCATTTAGTATTCTATGATGAACAGAAAAGTTTTATTTTACTGAATCGTACATATTTTACATTATTTACATTCTAAAATGTCATTACTGTCACAATTTCTGCATCCTTCATGAATTAAAGTATTTTTTCATATTTTTTTAAATGATGCTACTTTTGAATGGTTCATTGAACTGATATATTGAATGGTGACAGCTGTTTTCAACACTGATAATAAGCAAAAAGAGATTTCTTGAGCAGAAAATCAGGATTTATTAGTAAGATTTCTGCAGGGTCATGTGACACTGATGCATGGAGCTTTGAATCAGAAATAAGTAACATTTTAACCTACATTCATACAAAACATAGTTAATATATGCTGAAATTACCTTGTTTTTTACCAAACTAATGCAGCCTTAGTGAGCAGAGGAATCTTCGGTTAAAAACACTTATAAATCTTCATCTCTAAACATTTAACTGGCACTGAATACTAGATTTCAAGAGTTCACACTTAGATATTGTTTGACAACTGTTAGAAGGTTTGGCATGCTGTTCCGGGAGAGAACCCTGAGCTCGGAGATAGGTGAGCCCAGGGCTCCCGCCTGGTCCATAGAGCATATGAGGGGAGTACGAGATCAGGTGGTTCTCGAGAGCTCCCCATGGTAAAGGAAGAAAGGAGGAGAAGGGGTGGATGGGGGGTTTTCTTCGAAAAACGAAGATAAGAGAGTAGTTCTAGCTAGGCTACTTATAGTGAGTTGGGGTTAATCTGATTGGCTAACTAGTGAATGTAGATGAGTGGCCAGCTGCAGTCACGTGCTCCTCTCGAAATTAGTTTGTGAAACTTCACTTAAAAATAAATTTGTAATACATTTAATCCCATTTTTAATACTTTTTTGTCATGTAAACATACTTAAAACAAGTCACAGTGCACAATACCTCAGAGAAAGCTGTGACGACAGCACTCACTCCAAGTGCTACAAGGACAGCAGAATGTGGGCGGAGCCCCCACAGTGGCCTGTGTTCACTTTGCAGGAAGTACTGACGTATGTAAACAATACTGTGTGTGATTCGTAAAGCCATGTTGCAGCAGTTTGCCAGAATGAAGCCAACACCCCCAAACATCCAGGTTAGCCAATAAGACAGCAGCAGAAAAGAGGCTGACAGGCCCAGCATCACTAGATTATATCTAGAAAGAAAGAGAGACAAAAGGATGTTTAAATAATTGATTGTAAAAACTGACGATGGTCAAATACTTGACTACTTTCAATTCGAAAACATTAATGAAAGAAATTAATACATTTAATATACAAGAGGTAATGCATTTGACTGATGCACAAAAATGAAGTGTTGCTTAAATATTTCATCAAAGAACCCTGAAAATAATTGCACCGTCAATTTAAGCAGCTGCTTTATTAACATTATGAGTAATGTTTCTTGATCATCACATCAGTACACTACTTGACAAATGTCTTGTCGTTGATCCCAGTTAAGAGCAACAATTAATAACTTGACTTCTAGTTGATCATTTGGAAAAGTGGCAGAAGGTCGATTTTTCTGATGAATCAGCTGTTGAACTGCATCCCAATCATCACAAATACTGCAGAAGACCTATTGGAACCTGAATGGGCCCAAGATTCTCACAGAAATCAGTCAAGTTTGGTGAAGGAAAAATCATGGTTTGGGGTTACAGTCAGTATGGGGGCATGCAAGAGATCTGCAGAGTGGATGGCAACATCAACAGCCTGAGGTATCAAGACATTTGTGCTGCCCATTACAAACCACAGGAGAGGGCAAATTCTACAGCAGGATAGCACTCCTTCTCATACTTCAGCCTCCACATCAAAGTTTCTGAAAGCAAAGAAAGTCAAGGTGCTCCAGGATTAGCCAGCCCAGTCACCAGACATGAACATTATTGAGTATTTCTGAGGTAAGATGGAGGAAGAGGAATTGAAGATGAATCCAAATAATCTGGATGAACTCTGTGAGTCCTGCAAAAGCGCTTTCTTTGCCATTCCAGATGACTTAAGTTATTTGAGTCATTGCAGAGATGTATGGATGCAGTCCTCCAAGCTCATGGGAGTCATAAACAATATTAATTCTTTTTCCACTGCTCCATGACTTTATAGTCTATACTGTACATTACTTCTGTTAAGTGAAAAGACTTTTGTCTAAGCAAAGTCAGACCTTACTGTCCTAATTAAATAATTAAAAATCAAAGCATGATCATATTTTATTTTGCTAAAATAAAGCGTAATTTAGAGGCCTTTGCCTTTCATATAAGCCATTTTCGATCCCAAATGATCAACTAGAAGTTCCTAAAAGTGTTCCTAAATTTGGATAGGCGACAAGACTTTTGTCAGGTAGTGTATATTAAACTCATTTCTGAAAGATCATGTGACATCACAAGAATAAATTATACATTTTTAAAATGGTAAAAATATAATAATATTAATATGATATATAATAAGAACAACACCAATATAACATATATTAAAATCAATAAATAACATAAAAATAAAATATTTTAATTTATAAAAAATTTATTAATATATATCCAATAAAATATCGAAAAATATTTATATATATATATATATATATATATATATATATATATATATATATATATATATATATATATATATATATATATATATATATATATATATATATATATATATATATATATATATATATATATATATATATATATATATTCATTCAATCATTCATTTTCTTTTTTCAGCTTAGTCCCTTTATTAATCCGGGGTCACCACAGCAGAATGAACCGCCAACTTATCCAGCAGGTTTTACGCAGCGGATGCCCTTCCAGCTACAACCCATCTCTGGGAAACACCCATACACTACGGACAATTTAGTTTCTTCAATTCACCTGTACCGCATGTCTTTGGACTGTGGGGTAAACCGGAGAACCTGGAGGAAACCCACATGAATGCACGGAGAACATGCAAACTCCACACAGAAACGCCACCTTCTTGCTGTGAGGCAACAGCACTACCTACTGTGCCACTGCGTCGCCTATATATATATATATATATATATATATATATATATATATATATATATAATAAATACTCTTTCTGTTGAACAAATTAAGGCCTGGGTGAGCATAACAGACTTTTTAAAAAAATGGATGGTAATTATATGCTGATCCTAAAGTTTGGAACAATACTTTATATATATATAATCATTTGGTTTTTCACCTGTCAACCTCCTCTTTGCTCATGGCAGCAAAAACGAAACACTCCGTCACTCCATTAATGGCTAACAGCAGAACATAACAACTATAACACCGTAGGAGAGCTGGCCCTGCAAAACACACAAACAAACCATTTCAACTTTTACGACACACACAAACACAAATAAAATATGTATTCCTTTAAACTGAAAATAAAAGTTCTCCAGTATTTTACCAGCTCCACTACTCAGAAGCTCCCCGCCGTAGATGTCAAGTGCGAGATGAGAATATGCGTAACCAAAAACTGTGATGATCAGACCAATCAAAAGCACCAGCTTCAAAAGACATTCCAGTACTTCAGCTGCCATGGAAACCTCCTCCTGTGGACCAATCAGCATGTAACAATTATCAAAGCACACATCTGGCCGGTGAAATAAATGTCAGGCACATAAACAAACACTGACTTGTTTCTGATGTCGTACATCTCGTCCTCGCTCCAGGACTTTAGCAAAGAACACGTAGAAACTCTCCTCAATGGGCAAGAACAGAAATCTTGCCACCATTGAGCCCAGATTATTTATTATATCATAAACTCCTGTAAAATATGTTTTAAATAAGTAAATGTGCAAAAGTGATTTTATCTAAATAGAAAGCATAGTTCAAAACTATGAATTATTTTTATGCAAATAAAATGTTAAAAAAAAATAAATTAATTGGTAAAATAACGCTCCATTATGACAATAATGGGTTATATTTATCTAAAAATGAAATATTATACATGATTATTAATTTATATAAAATAATAAGTGATCATATTCAATTTTATTAGATTTAAAATGATTAAATGTTACAATTAAATTGTGTTTTAGGGCAGAGATCTTTAAATAGAGTATTTTAATATGTAATTGAATGATTCAGTCACACTTTACAGTAAGGTTTCATTAGTTAATTTGAGTTAATGTATTTACTGACATGAACTAATAATAAACAATAAACAACACTTTTACAGCATTTATTAGTCATACAAGTATTCATGAAGTGGGTGTTGAGAGTGTTGATCATAAATCACTCATGTGCATATTTTACAGTTCATATATTCAGTTACTGTTCTCTTTTTCTTTGCTTTATTGGTTCAAGTGTGAAAATATAAGAGTTGTTTGGAGAATTGTGGACCTAGGAGGAGCAATATCAGGGAGAAAACAGATGACTATGGCTCAGTTAAACCATAGGCAAGTTTTGGGTAAAGCTCAGAGTATTCTGTCAGATGATTCTCATCCTATGCATCATGAGTTTTATCTCTCCGTTCTGATGTTCAATACAGAAGTCCTATTAGTAAAACAAATAGGTTTAAACTTTCATTTATCCCCTCAGCTGTAAAGTTTTTAAAATTAGTGTAGATTGTTATGTACGGTGTGTTTTTGTGTATTAAGTGTGACATGCTTGTATGCTGCAACCAAATTGCCTTTGGGAAAATGAATAAAGACTGGCTGACTAGCTCAGCATTTACTAATGCATTATTAAAATCCACATTCATGCTTGTTAATGTTAGTTAATGCACTGGGAGTTAACGAACTAACAATGAATGACTTTATTTTCATGAACTAAGATTAAAAAAGATGAATAAATACTGTAATAAATGTATTGTGCATTGTTTGTTCATGTTAGAAAACACTTTAACTAATACAACTTTATTGTAAAGTGTTAACAATTATTCTTAATTTAAATATCCTGAGTAAATATTTTGGTATTTAAACTATTGTTACATTAAATTACATTTTAGTGGGCGTCTTCTGTAAATCAGGGTGAAAAATGCATCACAGTTATTCTTTTTTTATTAAAAAAAATGTAAACAGGACATATTTTAATGTACAGACATTAACTTGAATCTCTATTACACTTTTATTGTTTTGATGTTTGAAAAAACAATCAAAAGAAATTAACTGTTTGTGTAAATTGATTTTGTGTACGAGTGTACAAACTCACCCTGGTCTCCAAAATTAAGCACATTCAAAAAAGTCATCACATAACGCTCGCCTGTAAATTAACAAGAAACTTTTGTTTTTAAAAAAAAATTTAATCCTTGTCGCACATTACAATTATTAATGCATCATTAATTACATGCAACTAAACCTAACTTGCATTCTAACCCTAACAATATAGCAAGTGCATATAGTCTATTAATATTCCTCATTAGTTAAATTAATAGTTACACTGTAACAGGGACACCTTAAAATAAAATACACTATCTGAAAAAGTCTTGTAGCCCATCCAAGTTTTAGGAACAACAAATATTAACTTGACTTCTATTTGATGATTTAGTATCAGAAGTGGCTTATATCAAAGGCCTCTAGATTATGCTTGCCTTGATTTGTAATCATTTAATTAGAACAGTAAGGTCTGACTTTGTTAGTCAAAAGTCTTGTCACTTAACAGAAATAATGTAGAGTGTAAAATATAGTCATGGTGCAGTGGAAAAAAAATTATATTGCATCCATACATCTCTGCAATGACTCAAATAACTTATTAATAAAGTCATCTGGAATAGCAAAGAAAGAGTTCTTGCAGGACTCCCAGAGTTTATCAAGATTCATCTTCAATGCCTCCTCCATCTTACCCTAGACATGCTCAATAATGTTCATTTCTGGTTACTGGGCTGGCCAATCCTGGAGCACCTTGACCTTCTTTGCTTTCAGGAACTTTGATGTGGAGGCTGAAGTATGAGAAGGAGCGCTATCCTCCAAAATAATTTGCTCTCTCCTGTGGTTTGTAATGTAATGGGCATCACAAATGTCTTGATACCTCAGACTCTTGATGTTGTCATCCACTCTGCAGGTCTCTCGCACACCCCCATTCTGAATGTAACCCCAAACCATGATTTTTCCTTCACCAAACTTGACTGATTTCTGTGAGAATCTTGGGTCCATGCAGGTTCCAGTAGATCTTCTGCAGTGTTTGTAATGCTTGAAACGCAGTTCAACAGCTGATTCATCTGAAAATTCTACCTTCTGCCACTTTTCCGCTTGATCAACTAGAAGTCAAGTTATTTGTTGCTCTTACAACTGGGACAAAACTTTTGTCAGGTAGTGTATACCCACCCTCAAGAATAACCTTCAGACTAAACAATTCTGTATAAATGAACACAACAGTCACTTACCTTCAGTGAGTATTTGTTTAAGAAATGACTGTTTGAAAAAGCTCCAGGTTAGTGTGGTTAACTTCCAGTTTAGCAGTGGCTAAAAACAAAACAAAAAAATATAGGCCTATATACCATATTTGTATTACTCCAAAGTAGAGTAATTTTATTTTTAAAAAGTTACCTCATGATCCACTTTGGATGGCAGAAGATCTGTCATTCGATGAACGGGAAAGGATTTCTTTTCTGCTTCCTCTGATCCAAGAAAATGGATGAAGTATAACACATAACATGTCAGCAAAAACCCTGTATAGACACACTGTCAAACGAAAACACGAGATTATAAACAAAAAGGCACTGCAAGCACAATCTATGTTCAGTGTGGAAACATACAGACCTGGGCTGCAGAGAAGATAAAGAGCCCCCACTGAGGGGCAGACACCACCAACACTACAGTAACAAGGCATTTAGCAATCATGGCTAAACTTTCAGCAATCACCTGTGAATGTGCATCATTTGATCAGAGAGGAGCTTCATCTTATTAATTGAACAATGAGTCCACTAAGTTTGATATAAAGAGTAAAAGGTGAAGTTTGACACCTTGAGCCGGACGAACATGTGTGCGTGTGCAAGAACCCAGAGAGGTTCAGCCAGCAGCTCTGTAAGTGCAGCCAGACAGAACAATCCAACAGCAGGAACGTAATGAGGGATGGAGTCCGGATCTGGAGCCTGGAGAACCCACCACCACACACACACCAACAACACACCCCACAGACAACCCAGAGGAAATCTGTGAGGAAGGAAAATAAAACAACAACACTGATGTTGAGGTTGGCAGGAAATAAAATGGGGAAAAAAAACAAGATTAAATACATTTAACATTTGTTTTAACATATTTAAATATTTGCTTATAGTCACCGGCCACTTTATTAGTACTGGGTTGGACCCCCTTTTGCCTTTAGAACTGCCTGAATCCTTCGTGGCATAGATTCAACGAGATACTGGAAAATTTCTCTGAGATTTTGGTCCATATTGACATGATAGCATTACGCAGTTGCTGCAGTTTTGATGCGAATCTCCCATTCCACCACATCCCAAAGATGCTCTATTGGATTGAGATCTGGTGACTGTGAGATTCGCACTTTATGACAGTGCGTTATCCTGCTGGAAGAAGCCATCAGAAGATAGGTACACTGTGATCATAAAGGGATGGACATGGTCAGCAACAATACTTCGGTAGGCTGTGGTGTTGACACGATGCTCAATTGGTGCCAAGGGGCTCAAAGTATGCCAAGAAAATATCCCCCACGCTATTACACCACCACCACCAGCCTGAACTGCTGATACAAGACAGGATGGATCCAAGCTTTCATGTTGTTGATGCCAAATTCTGACCCTAACATCTGAATGTCGCAGCAAAAATCGAGACTCATCAGACAGGTAACGTTTTCCCAATCTTCTATTGTCCAATTTTGCTGAGCCTGTGTGAATTGAAGCCTCAGTTTCCTGTTCTTAGCTGACAGGAGGGGCACCCGGTGTGGTCTTCTGTTGCTGTAGCCCATCCGCCTCAAGGTTCGATGTGATGTGTGTTCAGAGATGCTCTTCTACATACCTCGGGTGTAACGAGTGGTTATCAGAGTTACTGTTGCCTTTCTATCAGCTCCAACCAGTGTGGCTATTATCCTCTGACATCAACAAGGCATTTGAGTCCTCAGAACTGCCGCTCACTGGATATTTTCTCTTTTTCAGACTGTTCTCTGTAAACACTAGAGATGGTTGTGCATGAAAATCCCAGTAGATCAGCAGTTTCTGAAATACTCAGACCAGCCCGTCTGGCACCAACAACCATGCACAGTCAAAGTCACTTAAATCACCTTTCTTCCCCATTCTGATGCTCGGCTTGAACTGCAGCAGATCGTCTTGACCATGTCTACATGCCTAAATGCATTGAGTTGCTGCCATGTGATTGGCTGATTAGAAATTTGCGTTAACAAGCAGTTGGACAGGTGTAGCTAATAAAGTGGCCAATGAGTGTATATTGCATAATGATTCAATCATTCACTCTTTCTTTCACCTTATTTACTATTGTTTACAAAATGTTAATGAGGCAAGAACTCTTTTAAACAAAAAAATAACCTCTGAATTTTTTATTTAAAAGCATAATTTCACTAGTTACTTGGAAAAGTAATCTGATTACATAACTCACGATACTTAATATCTTACTCTTCATTAGTATGTTACCTAATATGTTATTTTCCATTAGCCTATTTTTCCCAGTGGATGGCCATTAATGCAGTTTATAACTAATACAAGTTTCCTTCAGACTCTATAACAATGAATCAGACTTGACAAAGAAATAAAAGAATGATACTTTTAAAAGTAATGTAAAATAATCTGTTACTAACGTGAGCCATAACAGGTTGATGACCTGTCTCCAGTTACGCCCCGCCCCTTCACCGCTTAGACACGCCCTCCGGAACGCCTCTCTTGACAGAAATACCAATGTAGAATAGAGCAGCATCAACCTGTATCAAAAGCAAACCTTGCAGTAAGTGGTTCCTTCAAGCAAAACATTGAGTTGATGTTGTGTAACTTAAACTCACCTGACATTAACTACGCCTATCAGTTCCTTAGACACAAACCGCAAAGTAAACGCGTTCAAGAGAAACGTCAACACTCGAAACATCACCTGCAGCATAAAATATACCATATGCTTAGTTATAAATGTCCAAATGTTTATTATATTTGTGTTGGGTGGTTAACAGTACCTGAAGCAGGACATTATAAGAGGCCAGTGTTGAAGCACTCTTGAGCACATCTTCTGAACCCATCTTGAGATTTTTAATTCAATTTAAACGAACAACAAACTCGCCGGTAACTAAAAGCGCTACCTTCGCTTTATCATATACATATTTTCTATGATATTACACCCCAACAGTATCTCTCATTTAGGTATTTAACAACTGCAGTGCATTATGTCAAACAGAATACACTTCCGTCTCAACACAGGGAATGTTTCAAAATAAAAGTCGGAGGTTTCTAATAAACGTTTCGTGGGGAAAGTTGACGATTCGCGTTATTTTTATAATTATACAAACGGCTTAAACGTCTGCAGTGATTCAAACCTGTGTTCAACTTCTAATATTTTATACTTATATTGTACAACACTTTTACCTCAATCCAACTCTTGACATGAAGTTTTTCTGGTGACTTAACCAGGTGATTTGAATCTTTTGGAGTCGAGTACAACAAAAAGATTCATTTAGTAGGCTGCTCAGTAAGGGCCATAGACATTATACAATAGATAGCTCGACACCTCATGGTCCGCTTCGATACGTCAACGTGGCCGCCATTTTAATCCGGTCATCAGCGCGCAACTGATCGGAGGAGCTGCTGTTTTCTCTGATATAAATACAATAACACTTATATTTATTAACTGATAATAAGTTTATGGTGTGAAAAAACTCCAGTTACCTAGAAGTAAGAAAGCTCAAACTTGTAACGTATTTTTATGGTACAAAGAGAGATGTATTATCGATAAATGTATCTCCTTTACCAAAAACAGTGGTGGAGTCATTTTTTTCTAAAAGTTTTATGACAGTTAACAATTATTTTAATTTTCCCCAGGACTGTAAATATTAAATGTTTGATGAAATAATCCATTACTTTCAATCATGTGTTTGTGTTTGAATGAAAGTCACTCACCCACTTCAACACATTGGAAACTTTTTTATTAAAAATACTCTTTAAATTAAGATAATTAATAAATATTTGACCTATAAATATTTATTTCTTAATGTCTCCAAGATTTATTCTTTGTGTGTGTGTGTGTGTTATTTATTACAGAGAAGAGCTAATAGTAGCTTGCATTGGTCCATCTGTAACTCCATATAAGCAGTAATTTTGAAGTTTCTTCCCGTCATTCAGGTGATGTCTTTGGTCATCGGGACAATCTTCTGCTGGCCAGAATCAGGTGGTTTGTCTTGGTTGGGCATCTCAGCTGAGGTCTGTCCACTATGGGTGTCCCTACTTGTAGCTGTGAAGTACCAGTGGCATGTACTATTTGGGTGTACCGTGTACCAATTTCTGAACTGTGATCTTAAGATTTTTTTGTTGTGAATAGTAAGTTTTGGCTTTGATTCTGACTTTTCTCCCAGCAGAAACAGAAACCAAGATGGCAGAGCCTACATTTCTGCGCTGGAGGTATTCTCATTTTTATGAACACATGGAGGACAAGTAAAAGGGGATTGTTTATCTCAATGCTCATTTTACTTCACTAATAAGTCACAAAGTACAAAAGCATCAAACACATTGCTTTAACCTGTCATTAATCTGTATATGCCATGTAGAGCTGAGGGCGCAGGAAGCTCTCAGAAGATAACATTATCCTAAATTATTATTTGATGTGTTTTTAAAGGTAAATAAAGGTTATACAGTGCGTAGTTAATTGCAGAGTTCCTCTATTTAAAAAAGAAGAAAAAACTTGCAAGTTCTGAGAGATCAAGCCTCAGTCAGGTATGAAAAAGTAACATAATGCATCACTTTCCATATAAAGTAACGCGACATGTTACCTTTTCGGGGAGTAACTCAATATTGTAATGCATTACTTTTTAAAGTAACTTTCCCCAACACTGAAGGTATATAGCAGTTGTGCCCAACCTTTTTTTTTTTTTTTGCCTGAGACCCCCTTTTCCCCCAGAAAATATTGTAAGGCCCCCCTCCACATTTAATGATATTCTCGCTTATATAAGTTTGCAGTAAGAATGACAAAAAATGTTGTTTTCAAACAAACGGTATGTTTATTACTACATTTAGACATGTTTAAGCACAAATAACAGCCTAATGTAAAATATAAAAGCAAAACATCAGTAGGTCATTTGTAACTGATAAACGTAAGCCTTTGGCCTTTAAATTGGCCTTATTTTAAATTCAGTAACAATAATATCAGTGTTCACACTGGTGTATAAGAGAAAAAAATTACATTGACTATAAATAGACACATAAAGCATCAGAGTAGATGACACAGTAACTGTTGAACAGTTATTAACCATTTATTATCACAGTTACTACCTGTAATGGCTACATAAAGTAAATTACTGTCATTTACTGTTTGCATTACACAATTTCATACAAATTCTCGGTTTACAGTAAAATACTGTTTCCGATTAATACAGCAAAACACAGGCTATTTTAGGGTTACCACATAATCTACAGCAAGGGTTAACAGTGTACAATCTAAATAACTGCCACAGAGAAGACATCTAACAATCTAAGCCCACCTCCACCCCCTTCCTCTTGGAAGAACATCTATTTTTCAGTCATTCATTTAGGAAATACCTAATCTCTAACCATCAGTGTCCAGTCGTTGCTAAGGTGTGTGATTCCTTTTTGTCTCCACATGCTGCACTCCAGTCTGTAAAAGACAAATACACGACTAACAGAGCTCTACATGCTTTCAGAACTCCAGCAATGCACAAGCTGTTCTCCAGTGTTCTTCAGATAAATCTCCACCGATGCTCTTGTAAGTTTCCTTCTTCTGCCTGTTGTCTGTTCATTCCTTGAAAATGAAACACCTGCCACAAACAAGACATCTAACTATCTAAGCCCACCACCACCCCCTTCCTCTTGGAAGGACATCTATTTTTCCTTTATTACTTTATCCACCCATCCATTCAGGAAACACCTAACCAGACCATCAGTTTGCAGTCATTGCTGAGGTGTGATTCCCATTTCTCCACATGCCCCAGTCTAATCTGCAAAAGACAAAAACAAGACTAACAGAGCTCTACTGGCTGATCTCCAGCAATAAACCAAATGTTCTCCAGTGTTCTTCAGATAAATCTCCACTGTTCCCTTGTGAGTCTCCTTCTTCTGCTTAACTCCAATCTGCAAAAGATGAAGACAGCACCAACAGAGCCCTACCTGCTTAGTCGAGCTCCTGCAATTGTTAGATAAATCTCCACCGGTGCTCTTGTGAGTCTCCATCTTCTCCCTGTTGTGTGTCCATTACCTACAATAAATGCCACAGACAAGACATCTATCTAACAATCTATGCCCACCACCACCCCCTTCCTCTTGGAAGGACCTCCATCCATGCACACAGCCATTTGTTTTTGAAGGACAATCCTGACCATTGGCTTCCAGTCATTGCTGAGGTGTGAGATTCCTATTTGTCTCCACATGCTGCACTCCAGACTGTAAAAGACAAAGACACAACTAGCTTGCTGAACTCTAGAAATGCACAAGATGTTCTCCAGTAGTGTTCTTTTGCCTGTTGTGTGTCCATTACCTGAAAAAGAAACACCTGCCACAGACAAGACATCTAGCTAACTATCTAAAGTCAGGCTCAGACTACAGGAGTTTTAGCCCATTTTATTTTCACCTCCCGAAAATCAGAGATGAATTCTTGTCAGTTCTGATTCTCAGACCAGATAATCTGAGCCGTTTAAAGATAGAATCTCACAATCATGGCAAACTTGTTTGATATTCAGGATTTAAATTGGGCTGATCACAGCTGTTCCAACCCATTCCATATGAACAAAGCCATGAGCTGGGGAGAATTGTGTTGCTTTTAATAAATAAATACAAATATAATATTTTGAATAAGCTTAAAGTATCCTTTATTATTAACCAGATTTAATGTTATTCTTCTACTGGTGTGCAGATATTTATGACACATGTGTGGCTGGTACTAAAACATTGCCAGTTATCTCCATAACCCAGAATGATTAAACATATTAAACTGTGTTTTAGAAATGTAGTTTTTCTGTGATGGGGATAGAACTAGCTCAATAGCCTATAAACATCATCAGGCCCACGTCTATATAGCCTAGTCCTGTACACTGAGAAAGAGTAGGCTAAATCTAGAAGACAATATTTTAATCTATGAGAATATTTTTACAGAGAGCGATAACTGAAGAGCAGGGTGAATTATTGAGTGAATTTTTTGATATTGCTACACTACTGGGCTTATTAAATGTGCAACAGGTACAATTTTGCTTTTAAAGAGGGTTATAGCAATCTGAAAGCTGAGATATTGTCAGTCAAACACAGCACAGAAATCGCAGCACGATGAAGAGATTTCAATTATTGTTATACATAATATTGGACATTGGTTTAGACATTTTGTGCAAATCAACAAGCAACATTTCTTCATTTTGCAGTCCACTGCCTGCATGTCATACCCTGATAAACATCTAAAATGGCGATTATTATTATCCATCTATATTATTGCTCATATATTGTTTAATATTATTATGAAAAAAATGTTTGTGTGTGTGAGAGAGAATTTAAGAGAAACCTGTGGCTCACCTTGCATGTATTTATTTATTTTTATAGGCTAACTGCATGAACAGCTACGCAAACTGAGACGTAATATAGCCTATTTTGAGTGCAGGCTATTAGTGTTTTCCTATAGTCCCTAAAAAGTGAGTTATTGCGTAAATGGCTGTGACGACGGCCTCCGAGCATCACTAAAGAGAAGAGCTGGAGAGAATCATGTCAGTTTTACAAAGTAAATAAATATAGGATAAGCTTATTTATAATAAACTTAAATGATCATTTTTCATTAGCCAATAACCTTATTCTGTGTGCGTGAATATTTATGACCCAGATGTAGCTGGGTAGCTAGGCCTACTACATTGCCAGTTATCTCCAAAACACCCCCCCGAAAATGCTTAAACATTAAAATGTGCTTTTAGAAATGACAAATAGATCTTTTCTGTGAGGGCTTTGTTTAGGATAGGGGATTATACTATGTACAGTATTTAAAAAAATCATTAGGCCTGCGTCTAGTCCCGTAAAGCCAGAAAAAGTAGTCCTATATGGTGTAACAGGTTTGTTTTGAGAGAGCGATAACTGCAGACCAGGTTTTACGTTGCATTCAGTGAATTATTATATTTTTCCACACTATATAGGCAGTGCAACAGGTAACAATTTTGCAACGTTGCTTTATTTACTACATTGCCCCATTTAATGGGGTACGTGCCCCCTTAATGGGGTCTAGTGACACCCCTGGTGAGTCTCCTGCTCCTGATGCTCTTGCGAGTCTCCCTTTTCAACCTGTTGTGTGTTCATTAACTACAGTTTAAATATCTGCCACAAAGAAGATATTTATCTAACAATCTATGCCCACCTCCACCCCCTTCCTCTTGGAAGGACATCTATTTACCACCTGACCAGCCATCCAGCCATTCAATATTTTATCCATCCATCCATCAATCCAAAAAATACCTAACCAGAACATCAATTTTGCTTCTGAACTAGAAAGCGCAACGAATCAGAGCATAATGGAGATATTATAAACAATTATTTTTATTAGACATTTGTCTGGACATATTTCATATTGGTCCCCATTTACTTACTTTTATAACCACTACTAACAGCTACACAAACAGGAACCTAATGTATTTTGAGTACATGAGAGTGTTTTACCAGTAGTGGCAGTTGGTCTAATATTAGTCTAATAATAAATGGTAATTATTGATAAAGAGAGTGATGTGCTTCATTAGACACAATGTTTATCTTGTAGTGTGCGCACGTTTAAGATTTGAGGTAGGCTAATTAATTCGCTGAAGATTCTCCTCATGTGTGTGCTGCAACCATATTTCATTATTGTCTAGGATTTTAAAACTCCTGTAGTCGGAGCCCGGCTCAAGCCCACCACCATCCCTTTGCTCTTGGACATCTGTTGACGATAGGCGATACCTGACCATCAGTGTCTTATCATTGCTGAGATGTGTGATTCCCTGATTTCTTCACTCCACTCTATAAAAGACAAAGACAACATCAATAGAGCTCTACCCGCTTGTTCAATACTATATCTATCTATCTATCTATCTATCTATCTATCTATCTATCTATCTATCTACCTATCTATCTACAAAAATTTGAATATATAATTTTAAATGTTTTATGAAATTTATTTGATTCAACTTAAAAAAGGCAGTACCTAATTTATTACGATGTACTTGTCATTACTGAGGTGTGTTTCCCTGTTTCTCCACATGCTCCATGCCAATCTGCTAAAGAGAAAGAAGTCAAGTCTTTAATTACTCTCAATACAGTTCTTTGGAAACTAACTCCATTGTTCAGTCTGGTCAAGCAGTTCTACCTGTTTCCTGAGCTCCAGGTCTTCCAGTATATCTCCAATGTTCCTCTTGAGAGTCTCCGGGGTGTTGCTAAACATAAAGCTCTACTTGGACACGGGCCCCCCTCAACAGCACCGCAAATTATTTACCCACATATAAATAGCTGCACCTTATGTTATCAACTAAAATAATAATTATAATACAAATAATTAAAAGTAGAATTATTATAGAAATATTATTCTAAATAAATAACAGCATGTTATTTTCAGCATGTGTGTTAAACAACCAGGGATTCACACAGAAAGCAGAAGCAGTGGTGCGTGAGGGGCACAAAAATAGTTTTCTGCGCTGCAACTACGTTGCTTTATTTACTACATTGCCCCATTTACTGGGGCACGTGCCCCCTTAATTGGGTCTAGCGACACCCCTGGTGAGTCTCCTGCTCCAGATGCTCTTGTGAGTCTCCCTTTTCTGCTTGTTGTGTGTTCATTAACTACAGTTTAAATATCTGCCACAAAGAAGACATCTATCTAACTATCTATGCCCACCTCCACCCCCTTCCTCTTGGAAGGACATCTATTTACCACCTGACCAGCCATTCAATATTTTACCCATCTATCAAAAAAATACCTAACCAGACCATCAGTTTGCAGTCATTGCTGAGGTGTGATTCCCATTTCTCCACATGCCCCAGTCTAATCTGCAAAAGACAAAAACAAGACTAACAGAGCTCTACTGGCTGATCTCCAGCAATAAACCAAATGTTCTCCAGTGTTCTCCAGATAAATATTCACCATTGTGCTTGCGAGTCTCCCTCTTCTGCTCCACTCCGAACCTGCAAAAGACAAAGACAGCCCAAACCAAACCCTACGTGCTGTTCTCCACCGATGCTCTTGTGAGTCTCTCTCTTCTGCCTGCTCTCTCTGTTACCTGAAAAAGAAAAACCTGACACAGACAAGGCATAATTAACCATCTATACCAACCACCACTCCTGTATCTTGGAAGAACGTCCACCCATGCACCCGTCAATCAGATTTTTTTTAAAGAAATTCCTGACCATCAATTTCCAGTCGTTGCTGAGGTGTGTGATTCGCTTTTCCTCCATGTGGTCCATTAAAATCTGCAAAATACAGTAGAAAGATGTCAAGTCTTTAAATAAACTTATTACATTTCTTTGGAAACTAACTCCATTGTTCAGTCAGTTCAAGCCATTTTACCTGCTTCCTGAGCTCCAGGTTTTCAAGTATATCTCCACCGTTCCCCTTCTGAGTCTCCTTCTGCTCCACTCCAACACCAAAAGACAAAAGCTGCGTCCCAAATGGCGCACTATACATTATGAACTTATACACTATGTACTTATGCACTGACACACTCAACAGTATAGTGTATGAATGTAGTGTCATTATTTAATAACCGCAAATTCAAACCGTTTCCCAGATGGTGTTTGACGGTTTCCAAATCAGTGAAACAAATGACCAAAATATCAAATAATATCTGGCATGAGTATAACCACATTCACCATCAGGAAGCCGCATAATCACTCTCGTAGGAGATGTTTGCTTTCATAATCCAAAATAAAGTACTGAAACTTAAGCGCCTGATAGCTCCACACCTTCCGCTACGTGATCAAAGCTGCGGCTGTTGAGTGTGTGACGTGTCCAACAGTGCACACTTCTCTTTAACGGGTAAATAAGTGCATCATCCGGGAATTTAAAGCGCACTTAATCATTTTAGAGTTTTCAGTGTGAAGGCACACTATATTTACTACAAAATAGCAAAGAATAGTGTAAAAATATGCGATTTGAGACGCACCTACAGACAGCACTGACAGAGCCCCACCAGCTGTTCTCCAGTATTTTTTAGATAAATGTCCACATATGCTCTTATGAGTCTCTCTTTTCTGCCTGCTCTCTCTCCATTACCTGAAAAAGAAAAACCTGACACAGACAAGGCCAAATTACTACCTATTCCCAACCACCACTCCTGTATGTTGGAAGGACGTTTATCGATTCACCCGTCCATCTGATTTAAAAAAAAATAAATTCCTGACCATCCAGTCGTTGCTGAGGTGTGTGATTCCCTTTTTCTCCATGTGGTCCATTCCAATCAGCAAAATACAATAGAAAGATATCAAGTCCATTAATTAATCTTGATTCCTTTCTTTGGAAGTTCCATCTACCATTGTCTCCAGTCTGGTTCTGTAGTAACACTAACCACTAGCCTCTTCGCTAGTAAAGAAAGGACTGAACTCCCTATACACCGTCAGTGTTGATTCTTAAGATATCGATTCACTTGCATCTCCTGTGTCTTCCATGTCTTTCCTAGTGTGATGTCTCCTGGTTTCTCGTCTGGTCTTCATCCTGTTTGTCATCTTTGGTATCCGTCTCCAGTCTCCAAGCCTGCACAGTCAGATATCCAATTTATGTTCATGGACTTATCATCTGTATCAATAAACTCACCTGCTTATACTCACCTGCCATCCTGTAAATAAACAGTGTTCATATAACTCCCCTGAATCCAGTCTCTTCTGACACTCGCTCTAAAAATTAAACTGAATAATTTTAAAATGTTTGATAAAGTTGACTCGATTCAACTTAAAAATGTAAAGCAGTACCTAATTTATTACGATGTACTTTTCATTACAGTTGTCTGTTTCTCTGTTCCTCTACATGCTCCGTGCCAATCTGCCAAAGAGAAAAAAGTCTTTAATTACTCTCAATACAGTTCTTTGGAAACTAACTCCATTGTTCAGTCTGGTCAAGCAGTTCTACCTGTTTCCTGAGCTCCAGGTCTTCCAGTATATCTCCAATGTTCCTCTTGAGAGTCTCAGGGGTGTTGCTAGACATAAAGCTCTACTGGGGCACTGGCCCCCCTCAACCGCAACGCAAATTATTTACCCACATATAAATAGCTACACTTAATATTTTAACTTAAAATTATATTACAAATAAATAAAAGTATAATTATTATACGAATATGATTCTAAATAAATAACAGAAATCAATCCAATGTAAAAACACAACTGGAGTGATATAAGATCTCCTAAAAAAATATTTTCCATGAATTTTAATAACATATGAGAATTCTAGAGAACACAAATCAAACATGTATAGAATTATTTTTTTGTCTGAGACCTGACTCTGATGGCTGAGAAATAATGTTACTAAGCCTAACTTCCCTGACTCATCATCTCTCCTTTGTGCTTCATACAGAAAATCATCTTACAGGAGCCATGTTTAGTCAAAACATTATCATCATATTACTGAAACATTAGTTCTGCCGACTTCCAAAACTTACTGAGTGCCAACATCACTGCATTAAAGGCTGTTACGCCGGTTTCACAATATACGAGTGGCGCATGTTATTTTCAGCATGTGTGTTAAACAACCGGGATTCACACCCGGAGCAGAAGCAGTGGTGCGTGAGGCGCACAAGAATGGTTTTCTGCACATATGCGTCAGTTTGTTTTCGATTAAACTACGTTGCTTTATTTACTACATTGCCCCATTTACTGGGGTACGTGCCCCCTTAATGGGGTCCAGCGACACCCCTGGTGAGTCTCCTGCTCCAGATGCTCTTGTGAGTCTCCCTTTTCTGCTTGTTGTGTGTTCATTAACTACAGTTTAAATATCTGCCACAAAGAAGACATCTATCTAACTATCTATGCCCACCTCCACCCCCTTCCTCTTGGAAGGACATCTATTTACCACCTGACCAGCCATCCATCCATTCAATACTTTATCCATCCATCCAAAAAATACCTAACCAGACCATCAGTTTGCAGTCATTGCTGAGGTGTGATTCCCATTTCTCCACATGCCCCAGTCTAATCTGCAAAGGACAAAAACAATACTAACAGAGCTCTACTGGCTGATCTCCAGCAATAAACCAAATGTTCTCCAGTGTTCTCCAGATCAATATTCACCAATTTGCTTGTGAGTCTCCCTCTTCTGTCTGTTGTGGTTCCATTACCTACAATGTAAATAACTGCCACAGACAAGACATCCATCTAACAATCTATGCCCATCACCACCCCCTTCCTCTTGGAAGGACATCCATCCATGCACCCATCCGTGTGTTTCCCTGTTTCTCCACATGCTCTGTGACAATCTGCCAAAGAGAAAGAGATCAAGTATTTAATTATTCTTACATTTCCTTTGAAACTAACCCCATTGTTCACTCTGATCAAGCAGTTCTACCTGCTTCCTAAGCTCCAGGTCTCCAAATATATCTCCGCCGTTCCCGTTTTGAGTCTCCCTCTTCTGCTCCACTCCAACCTGCAAAAGACAAAGACAGCCTCAACCAAACCCTACATGTTGTTCTCCACCGATGCTCTTGTGAGTCTCTCTCTTCTGCCTGCTCTCTCTGTTACCTGAAAAAGAAAAACCTGACACAGACAAGGCATAATTAACCATCTATACCAACCACCACTCCTGTATCTTGGAAGAACGTCCACCCATGCACCCGTCAATCAGATTTTTTTTAAAGAAATTCCTGACCATCAATTTCCAGTCGTTGCTGAGGTGTGTGATTCGCTTTTCCTCCATGTGGTCCATTAAAATCTGCAAAATACAGTAGAAAGATGTCAAGTCTTTAAATAAACTTATTACATTTCTTTGGAAACTAACTCCATTGTTCAGTCAGTTCAAGCCATTTTACCTGCTTCCTGAGCTCCAGGTTTTCAAGTATATCTCCACCGTTCCCCTTCTGAGTCTCCTTCTGCTCCACTCCAACACCAAAAGACAAAAGCTGCGTCCCAAATGGCGCACTATACATTATGAACTTATACACTATGTACTTATGCACTGACACACTCAACAGTATAGTGTATGAATGTAGTGTCGTTATTTAATAACCTTAAATTCAAACCGTTTCCCAGATGATGTTTGACGGTTTCCAAATCAGTGAAACAAATGACCAAAATATCAAATAATACCTGGCATGAGTATAACCGCATTCACCATCAGGAAGCAGCATAATCACTCTCGTAGGAGATTTTTGCTTTCATAATCCAAAATAAAGTAATGAAACTTAAGCGCCTGATAGCTCCACACCTTCCGCTACGTGATCAAAGCTGCGGCTGTTGAGTGTGTGACGTGTCCAACAGTGCACACTTCTCTTTAACGGGTAAATAAGTGCATCATCCGGGAATTTAAAGCGCACTTAATCATTTTAGAGTTTTCATTGTGAAGGCATACTATATATACTACAAAATAGCAAAGAATAGTGTAAAAATATGCGATTTGAGACACACCTACAGACAGCACTGACAGAGCCCCACCTGCTGTTCTCCAGTATTTTTTAGATAAATGTCCACATATGCTCTTATGAGTCTCTCTCTTCTGCCTGTTCTCTCTCCATCACCTGAAAAAGAAAAACCTGACACAGACAAGGCCAAATTACTACCTATTCCAACCACCACTCCTGTATGTTGGAAGGACGTTTATCGATTCACCCGTCCATCTGATTTAAAAAAAAATAAATTCCTGACCATCCAGTCGTTGCTGAGGTGTGTGATTCCCTTTTTCTCCATGTGGTCCATTCCAATCAGCAAAATACAATAAAGATATCAAGTCCATTAATTCATCTTGATTCATTTCTTTGGAAGTTCCATCTACCATTGTCTCCAGTCTGGTTCTGTAGTAACACTAACCACTAGCCTCTTCGCTAGTAAAGAAAGGACTGAACTCCCTATACACCGTCAGTGTTGATTCTTAGATACCGATTTACTTGCATCTCCTGTGTCTTCCATGTCTTTCCTAGTGTGATGTCTCCTGGTTTCTCGTCTGGTCTTCATCCTGTTTGTCATCTTTGGTATCCGTCTCCAGTCTCCAAGCCTGCACAGTCAGATATCCAGTTTATGTTCATGGACTTATCATCTGCATCAATAAACTCACCTGCTTATACTCACCTGCCATCCTGTAAATAAACAGTGTTCATATAACTCCCCTGAATCCAGTCTCTTCTGACACTCGCTCTCTAAAAATTAAACTGAATAATTTTAAAATGTTTGATAAAGTTGACTCGATTCAACTTAAAAATGTAAAGCAGTACCTAATTTATTACGATGTACTTTTCATTACAGTTGTCTGTTTCCCTGTTTCTCCACATACTCCATGCCAATCTGCCAAAGAGAAAGAAGTTTTTAATTACTCTCAATACAGTTCTTTGGGAACTAACTCCATTGTTCAGTCTGGTCAAGCAGTTCTACCTGTTTCCTGAGCTCCAGGTCTTCAGGTATATCTCCAATGTTCCTCTTGAGAGTCTTAGGGGTGTTGCTAAACATAAACCTCTACTGGGGAACAGGCACCCCTCAACCACACCGCAAATTATTTGACCATATATAAATGGCTACACTTGATATTTTAACTTAAAATTATATTACAAATAAATAAATGTATAATTATTATACAAATTTGATTCTTAATAAATAACAGAAATCAATCCAATGCAAAGACACAACTGGAGTGATATAAGATCTAATAAAAATCTTTTGCGTGAATCTCCAGTGTTCTTCAGATAAGTATTCACCATTGTGCTTGTGAGTCTCCCTCTTCTGTCTGTTGTGGTTCCATTACCTACAATGTAAATAACTGCCACAGACAAGACATCTATTCAACAATCTATGCCCACCACCACCTCCTTCCTCCACCTCCATGCACTCATCTGTGTGTTATCCTGTTTCTCCACATGCTCTGTGACAATCTGCCAAAGAGAAAGAGATCAAGTTTTAAATTATTCTTACATTTCTTTGGAAACTAACCCCATTGTTCACTCTGATCAAGCAGTTCTACCTACTTCCTGAGCTCCAGGTCTTCAAGTATATCTCCACCGTTCCCCTTGTGAGTCTCCTTCTTCTGCTCCACTCCAACCTACAAAAAACAAAGACAGCCCCAACAAAACCCCATGTGCTCTTCTCCAGCATTTAGATAAATGTCCACCAATGCTCTTGTGAGTCTCCTTCTTCTGCCTGCTCTCCATTACCTAAAAAAGGAAAAACCTGACACAGACAAGGCCTACTATCTATACCAGTGGTTCTCAAAGTGTGGTACGTGGGCTTTCTTTTAGTGGTACGCGGAGGAATCACTGAACAATAGTTAAAAATATATGAACACTTTTTTTTACCCTTTGACGTGTATGATAACACCAATGTGATCAGCCTTGGCAGTTCCCTGTACTGTATGATGACACCGTTGTGGTTAGTATGTTTAGTACATCACATCATCAGATGCCAAGAATCTAAAAGACTGTGGAGCTCTCGAGCAGATACGCGCTACAGTGAAGTGCTTTTGCAGATCAGTCCTGCTGGCATTTCAGTCACTGCAAACTCAGGAATTTGCCAAAGCTGCATCATTGTTAACATGTTAACGTGTGTGTTCGTAGTTGCGTAAAATAATTTGTGTTTTCGATATATAGCCTAAAGACATTTGTTTTGTAAATAGCCTAGCGGTGTAGCTTTTGATTTAGTTTATTCCCTCAGATTTAAATGAATCTGGATGTGACTCAAATGGTGTTGGCCGCAGAACATAGACTCAAGCAAATTTGCCATGTTTGAAGCTTGAAGAAGCACAAAAATTAAAGTTATTAAAGTTACTCTGTCTGTGTGCGCAAACGAAGCACCTGCTAACCATACCTGAGTCGGCCTAAAAACAGTGGTCTGATACACAGTTTACACATGCTCCATGGTTTACTTAAGATATGATCTCAATTCCAGCAAATCATGGAAAAGCTGCACGATTTAATTGATAAATCACATATGATTTGGTCAAACAGTGTATTTATAATCACTCACTGACTTTTTGACACACACACTGTAAATGAAGTGCTGTAAGCAAATCTCATCTCTCATTTAAATATGTAATTGTGAATCATATATTTAAAACACAAGTTCATGTTTAGATTTTAAGGGGAAGATCGGGGATAGTTGTAACACTTCCAATCTCTACAACCAGGAACTAGTTACAAATCAGTTAATTCACTTCACATAGGCTCATATTAGTCCTCATAGCACACAGGAAAATTTTGAGTCCTTTGACAGACACAGCAGATAGACATGCTACATTTCAGCTACGAAAGTAATATATTTAACTTTAATTGTTTTTGAGATAGCATGGCCTGCTTTGTAGTTAAACTCATGTAATTTGTGTGTCTGTGTGTGGATATATTTAATCCACATTGTTGTTGATAATGTTTTAACTGTAAAGAGAACAGATTTATGGCTACAAGACGCTGGGTCAGTTGTAATAAACCCTTGCTAATAACATCAGTGAAATGTCTCCACCAACCCCAAGCAGATTTAAACTGTTTTTATCTGATGTAATTTTAGTATTTCTGTAGCTCCTGAAAGAGAAAGAAGTCAAAGTAGTTTGAGTTGAGTGTTTGACCTCTGTGGGCTCATGAAGCCTGCACACACAAATAGTGTTCAATCTTTGAAACTGATGCACATTTGCACATTTTATTCAACTTTGTACCACAGACACACACAAACTACACCGAAAGCTCAATGTTGAATAAAAAGCTTTCAAATCCTTTTTTTGGTCATAATTCTTGCTTTATAATGTTACATCTCACCACGGATGTGTTACAACTAACCCAGACTGTGGGCTGAATGGTACAACTCAAGATCTCAAAGATATATAGAAAAATATAACAGAAGTACAACTATCCCTGGTCTCCCCCATATGGTTTATATATATGATATGAATATGATGACATAAATTTATGAGGTCCAAGCTACATTTTAATGAATATAGACTACTATATGCTAATACTTTACCTTTAATTACAGCATTTTATTTATTATTTACTTTTTACGAACAGTACCGATTTTAATAAACTTTTAAACACATTTTTATATAATTGTAAGCACAGTACAGTGTTAATGTTCAAACTATTTATGATGTTTAAAGTGGCTGACATTATTGTAAGAATAAATCTGCCTTGTTTTGGAAATGTTCAGAGCTGTAGCTGATTAATTAGGCCTACTACGCTACTATATTTCGATGCTAGTAATTAGGTGCCACTTGGAGAGACAAATTCTTTCTGAGGTGAAAATTTTGAGAACCACTGATCTATACCAAACACCACCTCTTCATCTTGGAAAAGATGTCCATCGATGCACCCGTCCATCTGTTTTTTTTTTTTCCAGAAATTCCTGACCATCCAGTTTCCAGTCGTTGCTGAGGTGTGTGATTCTCCTTTTCTCCATATGGTCCATTACAATCTGCAAAATACAATAGAAAGATATGAAGTCTTTCATTTATATTAATACCATTCTTTGTATGTTTCATCTACCATTGTCTCCAGTCTGGTTCTGTTTTAACACTAACAAATAATATTTCACAGCTATAAGAAAGTACTGTACAAGATGACAATCTATAAACTTAGTTAATAGATAAATGTGTTACAATAATTAGTAAAACTGTAAATAAAACAATCAAAAGCTACAAATGTTGAACAGGCCGACAACATAAACTACTAATAAATAATACAACAGTAATAGGAATGTGTTAAAGCTGACAGCATACAAATACATTATAACAGATCAATTTATCTGATGATATATCAAATAACAATCTGCTAATGTTTAATTAGATAGTAATATACAAATAAAGCATACAAACAAACAAAAATATTGTATCTGTCGGTCTATCAACCTAAGAACATAACAAATAGCATTCTACGACTATAAATAAGCTACTGAAGATTACAATAAATGAAGTAGAAAATAAATAAATATATTTAAAGTCATATAATTGACAAGTCGACAATATACTGTAACTTTAGCCATCTCCAATTCCAACCAACATTCAGTACAATCTACAGTCTAACCGAAAAAAGACGTGGAAAAACTAGTATAATAATCTGAAGCGATACGACAGAGAGAAATACTAAAATCTTTAGTGTCCTTCAGCAAAAACACGTCAAAACAACCAAATATAATAACCTAAACTGAGACTTTAAGAAAGATCTTCACATACCGCTAATGTCCGCGATGGTTAGACACTAACTGCAGCTCTCACTAGCTTCTCAACGTCATCGACCGTTTTTCGAACGCGTTCTTTTTTTGGAACGCCACTGACTTTGGTAACCACAGCAACGCCACCGCGCTGCCACATTTAAACACCTTAAAGGTGCAGTGCGCGATTTCCGTGAAGCACTGTAGACAATAATAATAATAATAATAATTCTGTTAAGAATTTGGGTCCCTGTAACGCTATCTTTTGAGTATATAAATAATAGCAACTTTGATTCTCAGTTTGACTAAGTTTTGTATGTTTATATTCAATTCAATTCAATTAAATTCACCTTTATTTGTATAGCGCTTTTACAATGTAGATTGTGTCAAAGCAGCTTCACATAAAAGGACACAGTAAATAGGAACAGTGTAGTTCAGTTTGTAGTGTTTAAGTTCAGTTCAGTTTAGCTCAGTTCAGTGTGGTTTAATAATCACTACTGAGAGTCCAAATACTGAAGAGCAAATCCAACAATGCGCAGCTCTACAGATCCTGAACCATGCAAGCCAGTGGCCAAAGCGGAGGGAAAAAAAACTTCACTAAATGGCGAAAGTGAAGAAAAAAAACCTTGAGAGAAACCAGGCTCAGTTGGGCACGACCATTTTAATTTCTCCGCTGGCCAAACGTCTTGTGCAGAGCTGCAGTCTCAGTGGCGGAGGCTGGAAGCTGGCCTCAGCGAAGACTCGTCTGTCTCTGGAGCGTCACAGGAATCAGTCTCATGTTCCACTCCTCCATGACCACCACAGTAGCTGCTCAGGATACGGCCTGGTCCAGGATATGGAAACCTTGGGATCATCTCGTCGTTGGTCTTGGATCGAATCAGTGACTCTGCATAGTCTGAGGGCCTCGGGAAGAGTATCCCCAGGTGGAAATGGAGAATAAAGAAAATAATTAGCGTAGCTGCTGTTCATAGTGTAAATAAACAAGATGCAGAACCTGTGTGGAAGCCCACTAAGTGGTGCACTGAGTGTATGCTTTACTGAACAGATTCTGTTCTGCATATACGTCTTATTTTTCAGGCATATTATAGTAATCTGTTTCTAATCTGTATGTAATCTCTAAAAAATAAAATGTAGTTCAGTTTAAGCCACCAGAGCTACGTAGCCGTTGCTCTGATTTGTCAACGTGGCCGCCATCTTAATCCATATAAACAGACGCAACTGAACGGAGGAGCTGCTGTTTTCTCGGATATAAAGTACAATAACGCTTATTTTTATTATCTGATTATAATTTTATGGTGTGAAAAAAAACCAGTTACCCAGAAGTAAGAAATTCTTAAACTTGTAATGTATACTTTATGGTATAAAGATATGTATTATAAATAAATGTATCTCCTTTACCAAAAATAGTGCTGGAGTCCTCTTATTTAGTACAGTTTTTTTTTACAGTTAACAAAAAAAGTTTAGAAAAGGTAATAAATCACACATTGTTATAATAATACAAATTCTATACAATAATGTATTATAAAAAATGCATTATGTGAAAAGATTAATCCATAATAGCAAATAAAATATTAAATAGGATGTGTGTACTATGTATAATTAAAGCTATAATTCGAGCCTGAATAATACTAATACACAGGTCCGAGTAGAGCAATAAGTGATTTAAATATATGTAAGTGTATGTATGCTGTATTGTATGTTATGCCAAATATAAATTTATAAAATAATTTTCATAATTCCCAGAGACGAGGTTTACTCTGCGCCGATATAAACAGCCCCAATAAGCAAACAATTCAGGTATATTACTCAATTTCATATAGAGATATGACAGCAATGCAGGACTGCGTGACCGGATTAAGATGGCGGCGGCATTGACGTCCTATTCAGGCAGGGGTTCATGAGGCGTCTAGCTATAAATGTCTATGGTAAGGGCTATGAACAACTCGGTGATTGATTCAGTTGATTCGATGAAAGGTGTCGTTCAGTAACACTACTTAGGAGCAGACCTATGCTACACAAGTGTGAACTATTTTTAATAACAAATATGTATGTATTGCTGTCAACAAACATCTCGTTTCGACTTAAATGACTCACTTGAAAAGCGGCGCAATGGTTTCCTCGTCCGAAATGCTGATCTCAGCCGCACAGAAGTGTTTGTGTCCTCGTAAGAAACGTTTATGTCCGTCCTCGTGCCTAGAAGTGACTGCTCAAATAATAGCCGTGGATCTTGGCGTCAAACCTGCGCTGCTGTACGACAGTAACGGCGCCTCTCCATATCAGCTCCAGCTTTACCTCCATTCACTGCACGAGTCAGGAGTTGTATGCAATTCACTGCGGATAATGTCCATCAATGACAACATATTCATCATTAACCCTGACATTATGAAGTCTCACCTGGATGAACTGCTCGAAAGCAGGAGTCTACACCTGATTGATGTGTGTTCTTCCAGAAAACGCCCAGTCCTGTGTGCATTTGAGAAAAGTGCTGAGGAGATGGTCAGAAGTTTTTTGAAAGTCTTTATTAATAAGCTGGACTTGGTTGTGTTGGAAGAGGAGTTGTATAAAGACTGGAACTTGTGCACTTTTTTTGGGATCTTGTTAGGTTATCCTGCGTCCTACTGGTTTGACCAAACTAAGGGATTTGAGAACTGTCTGTGTATGACACCCCTGGTAGTGTGCACGGTTTGGGTCAGGTGGCAGATACATGAGATAAAGCAGCGCTGTTGTCTTTACTCATTCAGTGTCCCAGAAGAGCTGTGGTCAGATGTGCAGAGCCATATACAGCGCTGGACTGAGCATCTGAGAGAGAGATTTAGCAAACAGACTGTTCTGACTGACCTCTGCTTTTCTAGGGACACCGTTACTTTGCCCTGTGTGACTCTTTGAATAAACTTTGTTTTACTAGTATTATTTTGCCAGTGTCACACACTTTAATAATGTATCTTCTGAGAAAAGAAATACAAATGGGTTGTGTTGTTAATAAAACAGTTTTGACTCTGTCCAAAACAACATCCCGATGTCATTTATCTCAGAAATGTTATTTATTGCTATTTATTTATTTGTTTGTATTTTAAAAACTGCTCAAACTCATACTAAAATGATAAATCTGTGAGACTGTCAGCACAAATACACACTCACCGGCCACTTTATTAGGTACACCTGTGCAACTGCTCGTTAACGCAAATTTCTAATAAGCCAGTCACATGGAAGCAACTCAATGCATGTAGACATGGTCAAGACGATCTGCTGCAGTTCAATCTGAGCATCAGAATGGGGAAGAAAGGTGATTTAAGTGACTGTGAATGTGATGTGGCATGGTTGTTGGTGCCAGACGGGCTGGTCTGAGTATATCAGAAACAGCTGGTCTACTGGGATTTTCACACATGACTATCTCTAGGGCAGTGGTGCTTAACCCTGTTCCTGGAGATCGAACTTCCTGCAAAGTTCAGCTCCAACCCTGATCAAACACACCTGAACCAATTAATTAGGACCTGAACAGCATTTGGCAGGTGTGTTTGATATGGGTTGCAACGGAAATCTGCAGGAAGGTCGATCTCCAGGAACAGGGTTGGTCACCCATGCTCTAGGGCTTACAGAGAATGGTCTAAAAATGGGAAGATGGATGGATTATGGATCAAAATCTCGGAATATTTCTACTACCTTGTTGAATCTATGCCACGAAGGATTAAGGCAGTTCTGAAGGCCTGTTCTGTACCAAATAAAATGGCCAGTGAGTGTACATAACAATAATAAGTTGGAAGCAAAAACTATAAATACATCAAAATAATATATTAATATATATACACAAATCAAAAACAGAAAAAGTTAAGCATTAAAAATAAGACAAAAGCGTAATACATTTTGTATATTAGAATATGTCCTTTATATCCTTTATTCTTGAGTAAAATCTCTTCATTTATGTTCATCTGATGACATATTAGAAGTCTCCATGTAAGGATCACAGTGGAGCCCCAAAATACTAAGTCTTTATACTTGGCTACAAACATTCAAACCACCAGGTTTTACATGATATCTCTATATTACCAACATTGTACCCATTTACATAATAAGTATACACAGTACAAACACAATTATGTAACTTTTAGTTTGGGTGCGATTAGTCACGATTAATCATTGAATTTTTAACTGTCACCTGCATTTTGTTATGCTTTTTATTAGGGATGCTCCGATCAGGATTTTTGGAGTGGATTCCTCATCATGGTGTCGGCTGATACAGAGTACCGATTCCTCGTCATGTTGATCGGCTGATACAGAGTACCTATTCTGATGCTTTAAGCTTTATATAAGTTTAACATTGCATAAAGCACAATTTCCCTCTAAGTATGATACTTGCGTGGAGATCATTTCTTTACTAAGAGAATAAATTAAGGATGTTGCATATAATCCCATCTCTTATAAACATTTAGTGTGGACACGTCATGGTCAGGGGTGTCATGGTGGCACAGTGGGTAGCACGATCGCCTCATAGCAAAAAGGTTGCTGGTTTGAGCCTCGGCTGGGTCAGTTTCTGTGTGGAGCTTGCATGTTCTCCCCGTGTTCGCGTGGGTTTCCTCCGGGTGCTCCGGTTTTCCCCACAAGTCCAAAGACATGCGCTATAGGTGAATTGGGTAGGCTAAATTGTCTAGTATATGTGTGTAAATGAGAGTGTGTTTGGGTGATTCCCTGTGATGGGTTGCAGCTAGATAGGCATCCGCTGCGTAAAACATACGCTGGATAAGTTGGTGGTTCATTCCGCAGTGGCGACCCAGATTAATAAAGCGACTAAGTCGAAAAGAAAATTAATGAATGAACGTCATGGTTAGAAGCAGCTTTACAGAAAATAATAAACAGATAAAAAATTGGTTAAGAAAAATGACTAACTATACAACTGAATCATTGCAAATGACGGAAGAATAATTCAACTTTCCTCAATGAAAAAAAGGTTTGGAGTGCATATTTGATACATAAGAGGCTAAAATGCATCTTCCTCTGCTTGTAAACTTGTAAATAAACACGGTTCATGTGATCGGTCAAATTAGCGAGTACCAAATGAGTCATAAAATAAGATTATCGCCCGATATCGATCTCAGGCAGATCGATCGTAGCATCCCTATTTTCTTTATAAATAAAATCACTTCAGTCAATTTTATTTAATGCAGACATCAAAATATGACATCTTGACATGCTGCATTTGCTTGAATTTATATAGTCGCAAAGTGTAAATACGTCAAATATGTAGTTAGATCTATATCCAACTTATTCTGCATTTATAAAGTATATCAAGTAGGACAATAAAAACTACATAGCAAATCTGCTTGATTATGGGTCACAAAATGCATATTATAATCTAATAATCTGCTAAATGCAACGTGAAGATATGAACATATTATAACATGACATCAGTTGCTGCTTTGTTTGTATATTGATCAGCGCTTTATTTGCACAATTAATTTAACTTCATTTTTATTTGTGTCAGACACAACACATGATAAACACTTTTACAGTGTTTCAGTGCATTTAAAAACATTCTGGTTCATTCACTAATATATAGAAATATATAATAGTCAATCATCTTTAACGTAACTACCATTATTACACAAGATCAAAACACATCCCCATCAGATCCTTTCGAATTTCAACATGATCATCGGTGTTTCCCATATTTATTCTTCAGCAGTAAGTGTTTACATTTCAGAAATATTCTATACGAGGAAATGGATCTGAACCCACTTCATAAGTAATAAACACATAAAATATTCAACTAAACTCTTAGTGCAAATGACGGATTCTGCATCACACTTTGACCTCATATAACTTCATGTTTTTGGAAAGCTAACTAAAGTAATGGTTTAACTTGAGGTAGGAATCTGCTGTATTATGCAAGAAGCCTAGAACCAAACCAAATCTATACTCCAGTAATCTTGAGGATTTAATGTTAATGGCTTGAGTTTGTCAGGAGAGTTTAATGGCTGGCAGCACTTCTCCACATCGAGCACTCACCCTGATGTCAGTCAGATGATCAGCTCGTGTAGCTCCAATATTCACAATGGCTATCGGGAGTTTTCTTTCACTAGCAGCGAGGAGAAAGCGGTACCCAGAAAACACCTGAAGAAGTGGAAACCAGATGCTTTTACTTTTCCAATAGTCAGGGAGGAAGATATCAGCATTATCCGAGTCAGAGATACTCATTAACTAGTTAACGCTAGTCAAACACACCTGAATCAATGACTTTAACATTTCCATTTTTTCTTTTATTTTAAAATTGCATAAAAGGAAATGACTGGATTTAGGATGTAATTCTAATGTAATATATGTTGTGTCTAATGTAGTTTAAGCTTTGATACTCATTAACTAGTTAACTTTAGTCCTAAACCAACTACTTTGACTGTGAAACATTTCAGGGTGTTTTTCTTTTCATTTTTAAATTGCGCAAAATGAAATGACTGGATTTAGGATGTAATTCAGGTGATTAGAATACACGCTCATGTTTAGTATTTAGCTCCTATTTTTACTAATGTTTAGATATTTTATTACATCAAGTAAAATCTACAAATTTTGCCTTTGACACTAGAAAATATAAATAAAAATAGATATAATGACATTTATTCATATTATTTTTTATCTTGTTTCAAGTAACAATAAAAAAATAGTTTAAAATGCTGATGATGCTGGTAATATCCTGTTTATTTATTTATGTTTTAATGCCATATCAGCAGCATTGGTTATATTGATGGCAAAACCTAAAATAATGTACTTAATATACAATAATGTGAAAAATTTAGGACACCCCATGAAAGCCTGGGTATTTTGTAAGGGTTTTTAATATATAGTTATTTAATCTGAATTTTAACATTACTGAAAGAATAAAGTATTACAACTAAACAAATAAAACTGAAATAACAATATTTTTATTTAAATTTAAGATTTAATTTTACAAAAATGCATTTTCTAACTGAGGAAAAAGGTAGGGCACCTCACATTTATTCACACTTAAAATGGCTCAAATCACAGACATGTGTACCACAATAGGTGCAAGTTATTAGTAAATCCTTACTCTACAATAATCTACAAGTGGTCATCCCCAGGGCCGGAATGAGAACATATTGGGCACTTAGGCTATAGCAAACCCAAGGGCCCCATTTATTTTTTCGCCTCACAAAAGTAGTTTTTTTTCGCTATTAATATTATTATTATTAATTTCCTAATTAATATAATTATCACATTTTCCACTATTTGATTATTTTAACTGTTTTATATTTCACTAAAGTATGCGTGGGCATACAAGCATACAAAATAATCAAAATCAGCCAAAAAACAACAACAACAACAACAAAAAAAAAAAACACATTTGCAAACTTCCTAAATAAGTGCTTAACAATTAAATAGGGCTATGTTTAAAAACTTTAAACATTAGCTGAGCAGAAATCTCTTAAAATCCTTGATTCCATTTTCCCATTTGGTCTTGCAATTACAGAAAGTTGGTGTTTTTTTCCTCAGATATACTGTCTGATGAAAGGCAGCACCGATATTTCATTGCTCTGGATTATTACTGTCGTTTTTTTTTATAAAAGGGGAAATTCATTCATTTAAAAGTCTGCTTTCTAAGTGGTTCGGCTAGATTTACTCTGCAACGATGGACCTCTCGATAGCTGTTGTGTAGGCTATTTGATGTGGTTGCTGTCTCAGTTATATTATTTGAGGCAGGATTGCGGCCAAGACAGCGATTAGTTATGAGTCTTTTAACATTTACAGAATGATTCCGCCTATCCCGGCTTCTCTTACTGCACGTTAATATAATGAATACTGTTTGAATAAAATTTTTTGTTCTACAATGCACTTGGTTAGCCTACCTTTAACAGGACCGTTCTTGCGCCAGAACTGAAATAAGGAACCGTCCTGGAAAAAAAATCTGGTCACCCTTACTGGGGACTAAAACAGGGCTAATGGAAATACAGATTGGGCTACAGCCACTAGTTTAGCGGCGTCATTGTTTTGAACAACAGCGAACTGAAAAGAATTCTTCACTTTATCGGCATAGGGCAAAGAGATATTTCCCACGTCATGGTGCAGATGAATTGTTCAGCCAATCAAGGGCCCCATCCTTTCGCAGGCCCTAGGGCTTCAGCCCCATCTATGGGTGTTAATCCGTCCTGGTCATCCCAGCCAGTTTACCCCGAGAACAGACCGCAAGATGCTAAAAGAGGTCTCCAAAAACCCTAAAATGTCTTCACAAGACCTAAAGCAGGCTCTGGCAACTGTTGATGTGAAAGTGCATGCCTCTACAATCAGAAAGAGACTGCACAAGATTAACTTGCATGGGAGGTGTGGAAGAAGGAAACCTTTGCTTTCTAAGAAGAACATAAAGGCCAGACTGAAGTTTGCCAAAGAGAATGCTGACAAAGACCAGGACTTCTGAAATAATGCTTTTTTTTGACAAATTAGTCAAAAATTGAATTATTTGGACACCAAAACAGACGACATGTTTGGCGTAAACCCAACACAGCATTCCAGGAAAAAAACTCATACCAAACTGTTAAGCATTAAGGTGGAAGTGACTATCTGTCCGAAAATTAAAGCTGAAACGAAACTGGACCATGCAACATAACAATGACCCAAAACATACCAGTAAAATCAACAAAGGACTGGCTGAAAACTAAAAAATGGAGAGTCCTGGAATGGCCAAGTCAAAGCCCAGATCTTAATTCCATTGAGATGCTGTGGGGTGACTTGAAATGAGCTGTACATGCAAGAAACCCCACAAGCATCTCACAGTTAAACGAATTCTGCATAGAAGAGTGGGCTACACTTTCCTCAGACTGATGTCAGACACTGGTAGATGGCTACAAGAAATGTCTCGCTGCAGTTATTTCAGCCAAAGGGGGTAATACTAGCTATTAAGGGGTAGGGTGTCCTAACTTTTTCCTCAGTTAGACTAAGCATTTTTGTAGAATTACATTAACAGAAGATCTTGAAAAGATCATATAACATACACTCATATCAGTTTCTTAACAAACAATCATTGTACAAAAATAAATAAATAAATCAAACATACAAATTGCAACAACACTGAAAAGAGTCATATACAATCTTTTAGTTTTAGATTAGATTAAATATTCTAATTTATCCTATCCTGTTCGAAAAAGAAGAGATAAACATTAATTCATTCTGTGATAAAAATAAACGTTTTTATGTTGTAGTGCAAATAATGAAACATTACCAACCTGAAGAGAAGATCCAGCAACAAGCACAGCATCAGACTCAGCCAGCTTGTTATGCACAAAGTGAACTGTAGTCCGGTTGACCACATCCCCAAAGAAGGTGACCTCAGGTTTGAGAACACCACCACAGGCGTCACAAGCAGGCACTCTGAAGTTCAGCACCTGCTCGTCCTCCAGAAACACATCTCCATCTGGAGCCACCGCACATGCAGTGGCTTCCCAGCTGGGGTTCAGGGCTGTGAAACGCTTCTGAAGCTCAGCACGTGGAGTCAGTCCACCACAGTCCAAACACACAACCCTACCAGCAGGAGAAACATCAGAGGACGGACACACAGAGCTCTTTTTTTTTAACTCTATAATCAAATCAATGAAGTTGATTAATGTTTCATAACACATTATGCAATATTGACATCTATTGAATCAATGCTCAGTCAAACTGAACAACATAATTGTTCTTTATTGTTGGAACTGTTATGAATTAAGTCATAGGAATTAAATCGTTGACTTAGTTTTGCAACATTGACACTAGGAAATATCAAAGGAATCGAATGGAACCGAATCAACATGGAGCTGAGCTCAATATGGTTTCTTCATTGATGAATTTTACAACATTGACACTTATTTGAATCTGAACTGAATCAGCATTGATAGGAGCTGACTAACATTTCAGGGCATCCGCTGTGTAAAACATATGATGGACAAGTTTGCGGTTCATTCCACTGTGGTGACCCCTGATTAATAAAAGGACTAAGCCGAAAATAAAATAATGAATGATGTTCATCAACTTCATGTTCTTCCAATCCGTTAAGATCTTCACTTATCCTCGGAACACAAATTGAAATATTTTAGACCAGTGTTTGTCAACCATGTTCCTGGGGAACCACCAGCACTGCATGTTTTGGAAGTCTCCTTTGTCTGTCACACACATTGCAGGTCTTTCAGTCTCTGCTAATGAGCTGATGATCTAAATCAGGTGCATTTGATTAAGGGCACATGCCCAATGTGCCCTGGTCCTGTTTTAGACAAAACCTGAGAGCTCTCTGACCCTCCAGCAACAGCTACAGTCCTGAGATTTTCAGAGTCCAGAAAAGAACCAAAAACATCAACAAAACATTCTGTGTTACTTCAACAGTTCCAATCTAATCATATGAAGTAAAAAAAAAAAATAGTTTGCCAATTAAACCACAAAAACGCCTTTGTTCAACTATGTCTTCCATGTCAGATTGAGGTGCACGTTTACTATGGGAAATACTACCCTTGAGTGTTGCACTGCTGATTATGGGTAAACCTGCACCAGGTCCTGACACAGAAAACACAGACGATTAAAGTCAATTTCACAGTTTGTTTTGGCACACAAAAATGCTCTTGGAGCATTATGTGATTACAATTGGAGTCACATAGAGTGTTTTGACAAGGTTTTGTTTCCTGTTCTCAACTTTGAACAGCTCTCGATTGTTGCCGTTTATGCAGGGACAGAGAGCTCTAGGATTTCATCTAAAATATCTTCACTTGTGTTATTAGATGAACAAGGGTCTCAAGAGATTGGAACAACATAAGCGTTAGTAATTAATAACAGAAGTAAAAAAAATTGGGTAAACTCTTTAAGCTTAATAATAGCACTATTTTATTTGATAACTAATTTTATGGATCATATTAATTGAAGTCGCATTCATTATTCTGTTATTTTCTTCTTCAGTACACAAGCAGTGGTGGAAAGACTACTTAAAAAAAAAAAAAAAAAAAAAAAAAAAAAAAAATCACACTCAAGTAAAAGTACCACTACTTGCCCAAAAAACTGTAGTGCAAGTAGAGTAAAAATATCTGTTGTAAATATTACTCAAAGTATGAGTAAAACGTAGCCCTTTTAAAAGTACTCAAGAGTAGCGAGTAGTGGGTATTCCACTGTGAAAGGCTGATGCTTTACATGAAATTTGTGTAGGAATGTGTAAACATAACATTGTGTATTGCATTTAATCCTCCTTTAAGGACATCTTCTTGGACACTTTTAATGCTTCCAAATGGTTTGCTGCATTTATAAAAGTGCTCATATCTTCAGGTAGTTCAGTATGATGCGATTTACTTTCTATGTGCGATTTGATTGGACAGAAATCACAGGATTGATTTTTCTACTTAGCCAATCCAATAGACAAGAAAAAAAAAGTAGTGACTGCAGGTTGAAGGAAAGTAGTGGAGTAAAAGCACTAAAAATGTACTCAAGGGAAAGTAAAAGTACAGATTTTTAAAACTACTTAGTAAATTACAATTCCTGAAAAAAAATCCTTGATTACAGTCATTTGAGTAGTGGTAATTTGCCATTTTACACTGTATAAAACTCCACAGAATCAAAGATTGATTGTCTCTGTTAACCGTCTTACCTGTGTGTGGATCCGTGAAGTTCAGTCAGTCTCTGTTGTCCAGCCTTTAAATGTAAGGCGTCTACATTCTGAGTCACAAGCCAATGCAGTTTTCCCTTTTCTTCCCAGTCCCGTAATGCGAAGTGTGCCGAGTTAGGCTGGTGAGAAGAAAACTGTGGCCAACCCACATAATTTCGTGCCCAGTACCTCTGTCTAGATTTCTCACTGCGCACAAACTCAGAGTGTTGCATAGGCCGTCTGTTAGTCCGTGCGTACAGTCCCACTCCCTCTGACCTGTAGTCTGGAATACCCGATTCAGTGGAAAGTCCGGCACCGCTTATTACAAACAGACGAGAGGATTGTGATATAAAGGCCTGGAGCTGTTCCAAAGCACTGGAGTCAAAGGAGCCACTCGCAGGAACAAACTGTTGTACACCAGCTTGTATCGTTGAAGCACATCTTCCCACTGCCACAGGAGGAGGCAGGAATCTGCATGACAACAGCATCTACAGAGCTGTTCACCCAGCAGCAGATAAAAGCAAACTACAGTATGTTAACATAAATGTCAATAAATACATAAATGTTACAATAAATGTCATGCAAAATGGTTTGTTAACTATGCAATAAAATTTAGAAAGTTATTTGTATAGTATATGCCACTGGGCCTATGGAAAACTGTTCCTTTATTTTGTTTGCTCGATCAGAATGGACACTTGGTGACTTTTGTCATATTAGATATGAGAATAGACCAAAAAAATCATGGATGTAATTTGGATATACTAAAAGGTTATAAAAAAAAGTTACGTTTCAACTACAAGGTTAAAAAAAATCTGACAAGACTGCAAAAATTTTAATTTGCTTTCAAAAATGAATAAAAAAAATTACATGCCACAAGTTTTTATTTTTAAATAGAACCATTTACAATTAAAATAAATAGACGTTCAACTCTTCTGTAATGTGAAATGTTGCTCGAAAAAAATACAAATACAGCAATAGAAAACATTGCAGTATCATAGTATCATAAAATCTCCACAAAATTCTAAATAGTAATTAAAATATTACTTGAATAAAATAAAATGTTTTAATTTTTCTGTAATATTTTAATGTTTAAGCACCTTTTAAATGCAAGTAATCGATTTACAGCAATTGTGTCCATTTCACAACAAAATATCAGACAATTTTTATCAACAATATTTTAATAACACATCATTTGAATATGGCGCAAGGCTTAAAGTGTATGGAATTCACTGCATAGTAGGGCTGCACAATATATCGTTTCAGCATATCACAGATATCATAATGTGTGCATCTGCTATAGTCACATTGCAAGATATATAATGTTGACTCTGGATTAATTGACCAGGAGCTAACGAATTTTATCTAATTACTGGATTTACATGGAATTTATATAAATTATGCAAAATAAAATAAAAGTTTGACCTACTTGGAATGTTTGTCTTGTTTCTAGTCCAAATATCTACATTTTAAAGCAAAAACAAGATTATTTTACTCCACTGGCAGATAATTTAGCTTACGTTTGCATTATTTCTTCTAAAGTTGAAAACAAAACAATATTTTTACTTTAAGTTTTTTTTATATATATGAGCAGTTTCCAGTCTTATGGATATGACATTTGCAGTAAAATCTCAAAACATAAATCTACAGAGGAAGTATAGGTTAACATTATATTAAGACATCTCTTTATATTTTTCAAAACAACAAGCTACAGAGTTGTTGGAGCAGAAAA